>NC_059286.1:2095681-2120681 GCF_017591435.1 Portunus trituberculatus
GAAACATGTTGCCAAGTCAGTGGATAAGATCACATGGCGATGTGTGAAGCGGGCTTCCCTAAATTGTACTGCTATACTCAAGACTACCAAAAGTCATACTGAACCTGAAGTTGTGTCTGACCATAATCATCTATCTGACACAGTTGGTTGTGAAGTTGAGCGGACAAGGCAAGCCATGAAAAGGAAAGCTACAACCACGCATGATCAACCAGGCCAGATTGTCACCTTCGCTGTTGAGGAATTGCCGAATGCAGTTAAAAAACGCTTGCCTAAACCGGATACGTGCAAGCGTCCGAGTTTCGCACCGACCAAAGGATCCACAGTGTCTTAAGGAGTTTGAGATTACCGGTGACTGGGCATCCCATCTCTACTATGACAATGGGCCGGAGGCATATGAAAGTATCATCATCTTCTGTTCCCCCAACTATCTAGGGGTTCTTGCAGGCTGTGCAGAGTGGTGCATGGACGGCAAATTTTCAGTAGCACCAAGACTCTTCACCCAGCTCTACGTAATCCAGGGTCGAGTTGACGGAGTCCACTTTCCTCTAATGTATGCCTTGTTGCAACGTAAGACACAAACCATCTATGAACAGTTCTTCAGGATCCTTGAAGAAAGTGGCTGTGATCCTAGCTCCGTCATCATTGACTTTGAGAAGCCTGTCGAGATAGCCCTTCGTGTGGTGTTTGGGGAGCAAGTCCGGGTGCAGTTCTGTTTTTACCACCTGAGCCAGTCCATCTGGAGGCAGATCCAGCACCAGGGGCTTAAGAACCTGTATGAGTTCAACAATGAGTTCCGCCTATTTTGTGGTCAGCTGGATGCACTCGCCTTCCTGCCCCCAGAGGATGTCAAGGAGGGCATGGCGCACCTACGTTCTACCATGCCCGAAGAAGCTGCCCCACTCTTGGAGTATTTCAGTTCCACCTACAACTCAAGCCAACTCCGCCATCACCAACCTGTTACTTCCAGGCCAGCTAGCTGCATAAAATCACTCCATCTACGCCGCACGCTACCCATGTTTCCAATCGAGAAGTGGAACATGCACCACATTACCCTCAATAATCAGCCCAGAACCAATACCATCTGCGAGGCCTGGAACAACAAGATTTTCCGCTTGGTGGGACATAGTAATCTCACTGTGGGGAAAATTATAGAGTGTCTACGACTAGAAGCTTCTAACGTGGACGCAGCCCTGCTCCAGGATGAACGTGGCATTCGTCCTTTTAAAAGAAGAAGAAAAAATATCAAGAATTGCAGACACGGCTCCATAACCTTGTACTCGACCTGAACGAAAGCAAGAAGACCATTGCAGAATTCCTTCGTGGCATCAGTCATAACCTTAGAGGTGGTCAGCCAAATGTGTAGCCCTTTCAAATACTTTCATAAATATTTTTTCTTATTTTTATTTTAAATAATTTTAGGTACATTTTGAATAATAAAACAGATTAAAGAATTTTTTTTGATTAGTCCTTTACTTAATAAGCAT
This sequence comes from Portunus trituberculatus, assembly GCF_017591435.1. Classification (NCBI taxonomy): domain Eukaryota; kingdom Metazoa; phylum Arthropoda; class Malacostraca; order Decapoda; family Portunidae; genus Portunus; species Portunus trituberculatus. The sequence continues at coordinate 2,097,166 of NC_059286.1, forward strand.
ATGCTGCATATTTAACAAGCTACTAAGTGGAATAGAATATTGCATTCCTAATATTTTCTCCCGTGGCCAAAACGTCCTAGGGTGAAATCCCGTGGCCAAATCATCCGTGACAAAATCGTCCGTGGCAAAATTGTCCGGATCCCCTAATATGGGTACCGATATAAATAAAACTGCTTGCGCCACTAATGGATAGAACATGAACAGCGCTTCCTTTACGACCTCTTCAAGCACACCTACAGGCGCTACAGGCCATAAAGAAAAAAGAAAAAAACTACTACTACTACTACCACTATTACTACCACTGCTATTAATACTGTATGTGTGTGTGTGTGTGTGTGTGTGTGTGTGTGTGTGTGTGTGTGTGTGTGTGTGTGTGTGTGTGTGTTTCACTGTATGATCTGCTGCAGTCTCTGACGAGACAGCCAGACGTTACCCTACGGAACGAGCTCAGAGCTCATTATTTCCGATCTTCGGATAGGCCTGAGACCAGGCACACACCACACACCGGGACAACAAGGTCACAACTCCTCGATTTACATCCCGTACCTACTCACTGCTAGGTGAACAGGGGCTACACGTGAAAGGAGACACACCCAAATATCTCCACCCGGCCGGGGAATCGAACCCCGGTCCCCTGGCTTGTGAAGCCAGCCCTCTAACCACTGAGCTACCGGGTGTGTGTGTGTGTGTGTGTGTGTGTGTGTGTGTGTGTGTGTGTGTGTGTGTAATAATAATAATAATAATAATAATATACGGTTTATTAATTTGGCAGTGCCACAAAAAGTTTACACTGAAAATGTACAGGGGGGCATTAAAACAATGAAATCCTTAACCTAACTATAAATCTAACTTAACCAAGAATTAACTTATTGATTTAATTGATTTATCTATTTATGGCTGGCACCATAGTGGGCACCGCGCTAAGGTGGTACCGGTCAGTGCGCGGTGCTTTTAAGGGCGCCACGCGATTCTGGTGTTGGGTGGCGCGGGCAGGGAGAGGCACGTCTGGGGGTATCAGGTGGCGGAGACGTGGATGATGCAGCAGCCATTCCCCAAATTTTTCCAAGGCTTCCTGGTGTCTTGTGGCCAGCCTCGGCAGACTCAGGCAGGTCAGGGCGTTCTCGTAGGACCTGTACGCTGTAGGTGTGTGTGTGTCTGTGTGCGTGTGTGTCTGTGTCTTCACCTAGCTTTATCAAAATGGTCAATTGCACTCATTTGAAGTGTATGAACTATATTCATGCATCTTTCTATCACTTGTCTATGTTGTATCTCCATTTTACGTCTATTCCTGTAAATCACATATGAATCTCTACTCATTATACATTACAGAAGCGAACTAGCTCTCCATTTAAATCTTCAATAAAACGTCTGAATCCCCATCAAATATCATTAAATCGTGTTCAAACTTGCAGAATCTTCTCTAAATACAAGTAAATCGTGTTCAAACCTTCACTGCGAGACTCACTAAGGTGGGAAACAAGAGGAAGAAACCTTATTCAATACTCTGTACCTTAACCTCCTACAGTCAAGGAACGCTCAGTTTTTCCTCTAGTATCAACAGCCTCCCTCCATCCTGCCGCATTTTATGTTTCCTTTCATTCCTCCCTTATTTTTTTTCCCAGAATATTGTCTTTATTTTTCTTACAGCCCTTCGCATCGTCCCTTGTCCTCTATGTTTCTTTCTTCCCAACCATACATACCTTCCTGTTCCACCCGTCCTCATGCTGTCTACCTTGCATCAGTCCATCTTTACATCCCCCCTGCATCTCAACCTTCTTTCTTTTTCATATCTGCACCAGTCTCTTTCCCCTATCCTCTTTATTTTTTCCTCCCAACCCTTATCCATATCACAAGTCCATGAGTCATTCCTGTCCCTATTAACATCGTTTGTCGTTGTGTGTTAAGTTATCATGTCCCTGCTTCCTTAGTATTTTTTGTTATATCTATCTATCGCTATCTTAATTCTTATTTTCTTATCACTCACTAGTACAAATTCACCACGGTCGTCTGCTGGTCACTCAGCCAGCCTTCCCCATTACGGAGCTAGCTCAGAGCTCATAGGCAGATAATCGGTAGGACTGAGACCGCACCATACACCGGGACAGTAAGGCCACAGCTCCTCGGGTTACATCCCGTACCAGTTTGCTGTTAGGTGGACAGGGGCTACACTTCAGAGATTCGACCATTTGCCTGGCCGCGCCCGGGACTCGAACCCGGGTCTTCTCGGTTGTGAGCTGATTATGCTAACCGCTGCAGTGCTCGGTGATAATATATAAGGAGAAAATGTTTAGTCGCCATATATTTTAGCACATTGTTACATTACTCTCTCTTTATTATTGAAAAAAAAAAATAACACCAATGAGATTTTTTTCAGTTTCTTACCAGTATCTTTTTTTTTCCTTTGGTGGAACATAAAGTTAGTATAACTGTCACTTGAATCATGATAAAAACCTTGAAGCCTCCTATAACTTTCACTAGTTTTTAAGACAAATAGGTAAATCGACGATATAGAAATACGTACCATAACGCAAAAGATACGGAGTTTTGATTTCTTATGATGTACGTTATATTTCTCACCCTCCACTTCCTCTCCTTATAAAATGTTACTAGGTTTTCATCAAACGTCAAAACAGACATAACTTTCCTGAAAACTTGGACGCCCATCTGTTTTCCTCCTTCATATTAGACATTCTTGGGCTATTTTTGTATTTTCTTAAAGATGTGATATATATATATATATATATATATATATATATATATATATATATATATATATATATATATATATATATATATATATATATATATATATATACACACACACACACACACACACACACACACACACACACACACACAAAAGGCTCCCGTCTCTCCCTTCATCATGATCACCAAGGCTTATAGGTTCGCTGAAATTGGCGTGGCGAGCACCAAGCGTCACTTTTTGATACGGGTCATAACCTTAATTCTTTCTTATGTAGGGGAGAGGCCTTGGTTATTGATCTAAAGGGGCAGACCATGGAGGAGGAAGCGCCGAATTATCTACTCATATTGTGGCGAGGCATGGAGGAGCCGGAAACATCTGAAAGGACAAGGAATAGAGGAACAGCAGCTTGGATTCTAAGCTGCAAGACACTCAAGGTATGTCACTCTTTACCTGTCGACTCATTACTATCGCCATCTGGTAAGTCATGTTATGTCAATCTCAGTCTCGCCTATGTAGCCACGTTGTCAGTGTAGATTAGCGCTGTACATTATGAAGACGCCACATCAAAATAGAGTAACTAAATGCTGTGTAATTTCTACGGATGCAAACTTGACTGCACATGTATTTTGGGTTCTGTAATGTAATTAGTCACTTTACTAGCTTTTTATTGAAATGATTGTAACGTAATGAATCAGTTTACCACCTTTCACTTGTATACCTGTAAATAGCATATTGGTGGTTGTAAGTAGCTACGTTTAAATGTGTGTTGGAAGCTCGAACCTTCTCTTCGAAGCTCCTATTAGGGTTTGCTTTATACTAGCAAGAGTTGTTTTCATATGTTGGAATCTTGTACTAGGCACAAGGGAATAAGAAAAGTCGGCAGAAACACAGGTCGTCTCACTCCACCTTACTACAAGCTATCTAGGCATTCTGAGGCTCCACGATGAGTGAAGATAAGAAGACAGCTTTTGCTACCCCGAGTGACTGTGCTACTTTAGACCTGCGCCTCATCCCAGAATTTGATGGCCAGTCTCATCCAAGTGTGGAGTGGCTGGAGAATCTGGAATCGTGTGCAAGTTGCGTGGGATCACTGGGCTGCACAATATCGCATCGCTACGACTCTCCGCTGGGGCGTTCTCAGTGTACCAACAGCTTTCAAGTACGGATAAAGAGAAGTACGAGAGTATCAAAGCAGCGCTCATCTCTGCCTTTGCTACTGACAAGTTTTTGGCCTACGAGCAGTTTGTCGCCAGAAAGTTATGTGATGGCGAGCCGGTTGATGTATACTTAACCGAATTACGCCGCCTCGCTGAGCACTTCGGTGGTATTCCTGATGAAGGTCTAAGTTGTGCGTTCGTGGCCGGCCTTCCTGAAGCTGCTCGTCATGTCTTGAGAGCTGGTTGTCGCTTGGAAAGCATGAGTATCTGTCAGCTCCTGAATCGCGCCCGAGCCGTCCTGGCGGATGACAGTTTGAGTGTCAGGTCACCACCACACGTTTCCTGTCTCACTCAGCATGCAGCGACTCCTGCCTAGTCAGATGATGGTGCTGTGCGCTGTCTTTCCTGCAACCAGCCAAATCATTACGCCCGAGACTGCCTGGCTGGACGTGGCGCACGAAGAGGAGGGCGTGGTAGTGTGCGTTGCTACAATTGCGGCCGGCGAGGACATCTAGCTTCAACGTGTTCGGGAAACGCCCAAGGAGAGGCGAGCTCAGCGCCAGCCTCCTCTCTGCATCACCAATGAAAGGCGCGTTACCGACTGTGAAATTGAATGTTAACAACGTGAACTGCGAAGCTCTAGTGGATACTGGTTCTACGAAGTGTATTGCGCACGTTTCCTTGTGCTCTAGTTGGACCAAAGAAAGGGTCAGGGTTGTGACTGAGTAGGGAACCTTACGAGTGCATGGGGTCGGGAGTGGTGAAGGTTTGTCTGGAATCGCCGAGTGTCCGTGTACGTGAGTGTTGTTGTAGCGTCTTCGAAACCGCTTAACTTTGCTTTCATTCTCGGTATGAATGGTATAACGGCACTACACGGTGTTAGAGTACGCTCACAGACGGATGTAGTGTTTGGTTTAGAGGAAGAGCAGGGTTTGGCTGTGGCGGCTGCTAACTCGCAAGACATTGATGAAAGGGATATTGAAGTGACCTTTGACACCGAAACAAAACAGTGGACAGTATTGTGGAATTGGTGCAATGGCATGGAACCACGATTGTTTTACACTGCGTTAGAATACGAGGTGCCAAGTGAGGCTCGGCAAGAATATGAACGTGAATTAACTCAGTGGATTGCCAACTAGTGGCTGGTTCCTTATGATGAGAGCACGTACGGGCCAGTGAGAGGAACCATTCCGTTAATGGCTTTTGTGCAGCAAAACAAACAAAAGGTCCGCCCCGTGCTCGATTTCCGAGAATTAAATACCCATCTTAATCTGCACACTGCTGAAGCGGACGTGTGTACAGAGAAGATACGTGAGTGGCGCCGTCGTGTTCAAAAAGTTTCTCTCATGGACTTGCGCAAGGCGTACCTACAAATCCACGTACACAAGTCCCTCTGGCCTTATCAAACTGTTGTGTTCCGTGGAAAAAAAGGTACTGCCTAACAAGGTTAGGATTTGGGATAAACATCGCCCCTCTCATCCTCAAAAAAGGTTCTGGATCGCATTCTGAGTTGGGACGAAAAGATTTATAGCGCCACTTCACCTTACCTGGACAATATTCTCGTGGACGAAACCATCGTGACGGCAGTGGCTGTGGAAAATCATTTGAGAAGCTATGGCTTGGTGTGCAAACCACCTGAGCGGGTGTATGATGGGACTCGGGTGTTAGGCATCAGAGTCTGGAAGGAGGGTCGCGGCCTCGTTTGGAGACGCGACAATGAGATTGGTGAACTACCGGAGAAGTTAACAAGGCGGCGTGTGTTTTCAGTCTGCGGCCAGTTAACAGGCCATCTACCTGTCTGTGGCTGGCTACGGGTAGCAACATCATACATCAAAAGACGTGCTAACGCAGCTTCCTCTTCCTGGGACGATGAAATCACGGATCCCGGCCTGCTTGCGATGCTCACAGAAACTCTTGGACGTGTAAAGAAAACTGACCCAGCCCGGGGATGGTGAGACGTGGCAGGAGACGAAGCAGCTTTGTGGGTCGACGCAAGCTCTCTTGTGCTGGGAGCAGTGTTAGAGGTGAATGGCGAAGTGATCGAGGATGCTTGTTGGTTACGCCGCAACGACTGTACGCACATAAACCTTGCGGAGCTAGATGCTGCTATCAAAGGCCTAAATCTCGCAGTCTCCTGGAATAAGAAAAAACTGGCTCTAATGACAGATTCCCGTACAGTATACCATTGGCTCCAGGAGACTTTATCAGGAAAGGCACGTTTGAAGACCAAAGCCTGTAGTGAAATGTTGATTCGGCGACGATTGGAAACTTTTAAAGCGGTAACCGTGGAGTTTAACTTGCACCTTGAGATCAAGTTTGTGTCTTCGAGCATGAACAGAGCCGACGAGTTGACGAGAGTGCCAAAAAGTGGATGTCTTTGACAAATGATTACGTGTCCTGTACGGCTGTCACCGCCGTGTCTGACCAGGACATCGCAAATATCCACGAAACAACTGGCCATCCAGGAATCAGACGCACGCTATTCTTCTGTAGAAAACTTTACCCTGGTGTTCAACGTGAGCAAGTGCGTAATGTCGTGCTACATTGTCGGGAGTGCCAGTCAATTGATCCTGCGCCGGCGAAGTGGCAGAAAGGGGAGTTAGGGGTCCCCAATATCTGGGACAGAGTTAGCATGGACATTTGCCACGTTCACAATGAACATTACCTGACACTGATCGACTGCGGGCCGACGCGTTATGCCATCTGGAGAAAACTGAGACGTCAGGACGCGATTTGTGTTATTGAACAACTGGAATCTGTGTTTTATGAGCGTGGAGCACCCCGCGAATTGCTAACCGACAACGCTGCCAGCTTCCGTAGCTCGACGTTCAACAATTTTGCAAGTCGCTGGGGCATGGCCGTCAGGTACCGGTGTGCCAATGTTCCATCGGGTAACGGGATATCAGAGAGGAGTCACAGAACAGTCAAGACCATACAAGCACGAAAAAGTTGTTCTGTGCCGGAAGCTGTATACAGGTACAACACCCTGCCACGGGGGGAACGATGCTGGGTCTTTCCCTGCTAACATGATATTCTGTTACGAAGTTAGACTGCTTGGTATTGATGAAGTCTCCCAACATGATCAAGCGTCTGAGGAACACCATCGCTTTAGCGTTGGTGACCGTGTGTGGACTCGTCACCCAAGTAAGCGATGCAATTCTCGTAGCTTAGAAGGCACTGTGACCCGGATTGTGTCTGCCCAGAATGTGGAGGTGGATGGAGTGCCTCGTCATGTGCGGGACCTGAGGCTCGCAACGGTAAAGTTACGCACCGATAACCATCTCTCAACAGAGGAAACGACGGTTGAGGATAATGAAGAAGAGATGCTCATCAGCGTGGATAACTCTACAGCGAGTGTGGGAGAAGAGGACCAAGAGGAGGAAGAAGAAAGCGACAGTCCAGGAAGACCACTTCCACGACGTAGTTCGAGAGAGAGACGTCCCGTACAACGTTTGCAATATAGTGATCTTTAAGATCAAGGGAGAGTGTAATGTAATTAGTTACTTTACTAGCTTTATACTGGAATGATTGTAACGCAGGGCAGAAGGGAATAAGAAAAGTCGGGAGAAACACAGGTCGTCTCACTCCACCTTACTACAGGTTCCTCACATTTTATTGTGGCAGAAAGGCTAACACCGTTACATATGTTATCATCAAGCGAACAATCCGATTCTTGGATCCAATTTTAGAGAGAGAGAGAGAGAGAGAGAGAGAGAGAGAGAGAGAGAGAGAGAGAGAGAGAGAGAGAGAGAGAGAGAGAGAGAGAGAGAGAGAGAGAGAGAGAGAGAGAGAGAGAGAGAGAGAGAGAGAGAGAGAGAGAGAGAGAGAGAGAGAGAGAGAGAGAGAGAGAGAGAGAGAGAGAGAGAGAGAGAGAGAGAGAGAGAGAGAGAGAGAGAGAGAGAGAGAGAGAGAGTGTATTAGAAACAACAGAGAGAGAGAGAGAGAGAGAGAGAGAGAGAGAGAGAGAGAGAGAGAGAGAGAGAGAGAGAGAGAGAGAGAGAGAGAGAGAGAGAGAGAGAGAGAGAGAGAGAGAGAGAGAGAGAGAGAGAGAGAGAGAGAGAGAGAGAGAGAGAGAGAGAGAGAGAGAGAGAGAGAGAGAGAGAGAGAGAGAGAGAGAGAGAGAGAGAGAGAGAGAGAGAGAGAGAGAGAGAGAGAGAGAGAGACATTTGGTACACGTACACCTTTCACTACATACCAACCACATAAACAACTTTATTTGGTCTACGACCACATCCATTAGGTAGAACTTTCATTTTTTTTTCTTTTCATCCATAACTTTCTTGAATATGTTGATAAATATTGTATACAAAGCACATGGTTATGATGAATGTCTCGTATCAGAATGAAATACCTAATGAATTATAGCTAGAATCCTGAAAAAATCTTTAACCACACCCCCAAAAAAAACTATGACATAAAGATATATGCTATGACACCCAAAGGATTAAGAATGCGGTCTCTGAAGCTAGAACAAGAAAGACAAAACGCTGGATATATAGAGATGCGGTATAAGAATTATTTGGATATTCCAAATGAAGTGCCACACCGTTTTCCTCATTATCTTCATTAAACCTTCAAGATGCCCAACCAAACAAGAGGATTATACAATTTTACCGATTCGTAAAAATTGTTTGTCTTTACTAACTCGGTGAATCATCTCATTACTCACTGAATTGGCTTGTTTTCTTGTAACTTGCCCGAGACACGCTTCCCTGTAATCAAGACAAGGACGACTCTTCCATCACCATCTGTCACCACCAAGACGAACGACCTGCAGCTTCAAGAGGGACACTTTTATTATTGCCAAGACCAGTTACATTATCAGGGAGCCACTTTTATCTCATTCTTGCCTTTCTTTGCTTAACAATTTTCTTTTCAACCTGTTTACAAATTGCCTTTGGAAGATGTTCCTAATAATATCTAATGCTTTGCTCCTTTCATTTAAAATCCAAAGGCATGTATCTTTTGTGTGATTATTTGCTTAATGATATTCGATATTGGTCCTTATTCTGTACCCATTTGTCCTCTCATCCTTTTACTCGTATAAGAAGTAATTCAAAGAACCACTGAGAAAATAAGTCAGGTTCTTAAGGGTAATTTTCCCATTGATGCTGCAGGAGAGTCAAATCACCATTAAGAATTCCTTATAATTTCCGACACAGCTTCTTAAACCCTTTGAAAAAGGCTGAGAAACGTTCGACCATTTGGAATTCGACCATTTATCTAAAGACAGAAAACAGGAGCTAGAATTGCAGACTAACGGATTTATCTCAGTATGTACCAGTAACATGTCTAAAACGTCTCTGACTTACACCCCTCCAACCTTTACTTAAATGATAAAGTGGCACAGTTAAACGATGCACTTTCATTAGTAATCAAGAAATACAGTTTGAGGATGGACAGGTTTATTAGCGGATACAGCTGCAACATCTCTAAAGCATATCTTTATTGCAGCCCTCCATACTAAGCAAAATGATGAAGTCACACAGTCACTAAACGCACCTCGCTATTATCAAAAATACGAGCGAAATAGAGTTTCAAAATGGACAGGTTTACTACGACTCAGAGGGGCAACATGTCCCAACCGCTCCTTCATTAAGGTCATCGCGCCTGTCTTTAATGTTACCGTCATACTAAGCGCATTTTATGATGAAGACCTAAGAGTTGGAGTCTCGAGAAGTATATGTTTATTATAACCCAGTTGAGAAATATCTCTGAGGTGCTTCATCGTAAAAACTAAAAGGAAGGTGCTGGAGGTCAGCAGACCTAGACGTGGCTGTCTCCATTAAAAATATGTATACGAGCTATATTCGCCCATTACCGCTATTCTTGAAACTGACTAATCTTCTCTTTAAACTCCCTGCTAACTCTGTATTAACAACATGAATGCAGAGTATAAACTCAGCAAATCCAACGCCTTTAAATAAGGTTACATGAGTCAGCTGCTAGGTTAACATTTTATCATAATCTGATCCAGCAACATTTCTGGTATTTTTATAACAGTAATCGAAAAAAAAACTGTTTACATAACCTTAAATAGCTTAACATAAAAGTAAACATTTTAACTCGCCTTCTCAAATGCTTTATTCTGTCATCAAGAGTATGTTTATAGGTCATATATCCCTTATTAGTCATGCTCCTAATGAGTGCTTGTCTTGGTGGTGATGAAGAATACTTGTTGATCAATCACAAGAATTACAAAAAAATACTCTTGATAATTGAATAATTTCTATGATAGTTTGTTACTTGTAAGAGATAAGACGACGAAATACTTATAAGCGCGGCCCCTTATTATATTCACGAAATACTAGACGGACAAAGCTTCAAAATGGTCATCTTAATACAAGCCGGACCAGCAACATTTCTAAGGCGCCTGTGTCTCAGAGTCATACCGCCAGACTTATTGTTACGGCGTCACTAAACACCAGCACCAACACATCAGCCATGGCAGTGATGTGTCGTGCCGCCCTCTGATGGAGCGGCGTCTGGGAAGGCTGCCTTCTTCCCTCCCTCACCAAGTCCTCGTAAATGGCCTCTCGTTGCGACGGCCTGAGCGGCTTTGTGTCAACAAAGTCGAAAACGAGGTTCATCAGGGAAGCCTTTATCTGTGGCCTCCAGTTCGCATCCCCCTCAGATTTACTGCTTGCCTCGCCTCCTCCCTTTTGCTATTGTTTCCTCGGAATTATCAACAAGAATCAGTCTAGTTTTCAAAATATGAGCTACAACAAGGCAAAGAAATAGTGATTGACAAGTAAAATTACAGGAACTTATTGCCAAATAAGACGTACAAATTCACGTAAGTCTTGAGACACTCGTTATCCTGTCAACTCAACAACGGCAAGCAGTTTAGCAGCCACTCGTATACTCTCAAAAGTCAATAATAAAGAAAAATTCAAAGACAGTTTTGTCTAAATAATAGCATATTGACGTAAAGTTTTTCCATGAAATTGTAGATCAGATTTGAGTATATTTTCTTTAATGACGAAGAATAATATTCTGACATCCTAAAAAGTTTCATTTCCATGAATTCACCAGATTCAACCGGGAAATAAAATCCAAGCTACAAATCAACGGGTTTTTTTCACTGAAGATGGTGATCCGATCAAACTTAGATTCAATACTGAATAAAAATCAGCGAGGAAGATTGTGAAGTGGAGAGGCAAAAGCAGATAACGACCAATGCTAAAAAGAAATTTGCTTCCTCTACTCGCTCTCATGGCACCTCAATGGGGTTTACGTCAGAGGATGGCGCTCATCATTCACGATCTGGCAGGCGTGTGAGGAGGTTCCGTAAGTCTCGACACAAGTCACAAGTGGTGCAGGAATGTCGCAAAGCTGCTCAAGTGCCGGGAAGACTTAGCTCTAAGCCTCTCACCGCCCCAGTAGTCTCCTGCGATCTGTTCATCGCCTCTCGTAAGTCTCACTCTAGCCTCGCAGGCTACTTCACCGCCGCAACTCTTATATCCAAGCAGTAGCAGAAACCTTACAACACGAACAAAATCGAAATAAGAACAAATAATAATAGACCTATTGTCTATAACTTTTTTCTAAAACGAGATACTTGCACTAAGTAATCAAAAACAAACAAAAAATAAAACCTGCATCTAAAGAAAGATATGACATGAAATAGCAGTCATTAAGTACAATGTAACTCGGACAGTGTGTCAGTGCACAGCTCCACGCACGTGCTCTGCGGTTCAGATGGATTAGCGTAATGAAACAGAAGCTCCCAGGGCTCCAGTGAATGTGTTGTTGCCTCAGTCTCACACCAACAACATGTCCTTCAAAGCTTCCCAAAACGAAACCTAAAAAGACCTTGTGTGTGTGTGTGTGTGTGTGTGTGTGTGTGTGTGTGTGTGTGTGTGTGTGTGTGTGTGTGTGTGTGTGTGTGTGTGTGTGTGTGTGTGTGTGTGTGTGTGTGTGTGTGTGTGTGTGTGTGTGTGTGTGTGTGTGTGTGTGTGTGTGTGTGTGTGTGTGTCCATGTGTGTGTGTGTGTGTGTGTGTGTGTGTGTGTGTGTGTGTGTGTGTGTGTGTGTGTGTGTGTGTGTGTGTGTGTGTGTGTGTGTGTGTGTGTGTGTGTGTGTGTGTGTGTGTGTGTGTGTGTGTGTGTGTGTGTGTCCATATTTTCCGATTTTATGAAAGAACACAGAACAAAGACTTTTGTAGTAGAAAGAGAATATAAAATATTGTCCCAACTATCCAAAACTTTTCATTCCCGTGTTTTTACATTCAATGCTCAATACTTTACGTCCCCGCTATAGACATGATTGAGGAGGAAACTTTGCCGCTAACGTTCTCACGCACCACACAAACCATTCTGTAAAAGCTATGATAGAAAACCGAGACACCAGAGCACAATCCCAAACAGTGTACAACGCAAAGCAGAAAGAAATACCACCAACCCTTAACGTTAATATGAATTATGGTTGTCCTTAAGGAATGTGACATAGAGCAATGAAAAATCTAGTTCCTTTCTATTACGTCTTAATTTATGGGGAAGGAAAAGGCTAAAAATATTTCATAATGATTCGCTTCAACCCACGAGAATTATAGCGTCACGACAAAACCACAACGAGGGAGATCAGGTGTGTTTCGTCAAGTACACGTGCTATGGCGACTTTTCTCTGGACACTCGGAAATTGAAAGGGAGAGAGCCAAATTTCAAGGGGAATATATCATAGGCTTATTGTTTGCATACCTCAACTGATAAAAAAAAAGAGGTGAAATATGATGGGTTATTGATTCAAAACGTTATAATTTACCTGTCAAGTGGAATGATTGCAAAGACCCAAATAAGGTGGTGATATATTGAAATCATACTTTTAGGTTAGTTTAGATAGGAAGAGTGAAATATGGTTTGGAGGAGATTTATTTTTCCTATTATTTGAACTGACAGGAAAAAGTGAAATATGACAGGAAATAGTGACCTGAATTTTGCATATTATTTGAACTGATAGCAACGATAAAAAATGACAAAAATGTGTTTAAAATATACGCTTACCATTCACATTGATAAAAAAAAAAAAAAAACACACACAGTGATCCTTGACGAAACACATATCACTTCTTTCTCTTGTCGGTAATTTGAATGTAGTATTGCATGGAAAGTCAATGGATTTTAAGTTGTTTTTTTTCTTTTGCTTGCTGTTTATGTTGATAAGAATGGATCATAATCAATCGGAAAATATAAACAAGCCCTATTTTTTTTTATCTCCTATCTTAATTTGCATTGATTAAAGGTAATGAAACTGTCGCCCTTTATATCTTGTTTGTTTACATTCTCCATATTTTCATTCGTGGTGAGAACGAGATCATTTCATTGCTTTGGCTCAGAGGCAATTTGAATGTGAGCGGCAGCACTGAGGCGAGCGGCACCAGCAGGTATTACCAATGCAAAATTGCTCAAACGTACCTGCTGATGATACGAAATTACTGCAAATACCATAAAACTCTTTATTCTTCGTTATCCCATTCTGACATTTATCCCTACTATATGACGAGGATGATGAGAAATGAATTACTGATCTAGGAACACGCAAAATATAAAAAAAAAAAAATTAAATGTGTTTTATTTCAAACTTATCAATCTGATTAATCTTTTAACAACTCATCTTTCAATAATTCCCTGATGAGCTCTGATACTCCCTGCTTACTTGTGATTTCCTCCTGCCTTTTTCTTATTGCTTCGTGTAGGTTTCAAGGCTCTTCCCAGATTTCGGAACATGTATACTTTTTTAGGTTGTATAAACACTGGCACTATCAATTGAGCTTTTTTTTTTCATTTTAAGTAACGTTTTGTTGTCCCATATCAATGTCCTTCTAGAATAAAAAAGACAAGGAAAATAAGATAATATCACACTACGTTCTTCAACATAAGCCTTCATGCACACGGAATCTACCATGACTTCCCCAGCCACGTAACAGACAAGTTATAGCGCAAGAGACCACTGACGTTATGTACCTTTAGCCAAACTTCCCCTTTTGTTCCTCACCCCGCTCTCCTTCACCCCGTCCAGCCCTGCACTACTAGCACTCGATCAGTGCAAGAGATATGTTATCGTTCGGCATGAAATAACAGCCTGACTTCTCTCTTAAATCAGTGCATCTATACTTCTACTCCAATTGTGAAGGAGGAGGAGCAAGAAGAGGAGGGAGAAGAAGAAAGCAGAAAGGTGAGGCCATACGTATTGTTCCTCAGCCCTTCCATTTTTTTTTACCACCATTTTATTTCCTTCCTCGTTCTCTTCTGTTTCCTCCTGTCCTCTTCTCGTCTCGCCTTTCCCTCCTTGTCTGTGTCCACGCTCTAATTCTCGTCTCATTCCTCTCGCTTTAATTCTCTGTTTCTTCTCTTTTGTGTCTTCTCTTCTTTGTTGTCTCCCTTATTGCCCTAAGTTTACTCCTCCTCCTCCTGCCCTTTTCTAGTAGTCGTCATTTCTCTCTTCGTCCTCGTCCTTACTCCGTCTTCACTTATTCCTTTTCTCCTCATCTTTTTTCTTCCATTCTTCCTCTTCTTCTTACTTCTCTTCCGTTTCTCCTCATCTCTTTTTCTTTTTAAATTCCTTTTCCATTTTTACTTCATATATTTATCTTACTCCTTCCTTCTGATTCTCTTTCTCCTTCTCCTCTTCTTCCTCCTCCTCCTTTTATGTTCACTCTTCCGCTTCCTTCACCGGCGTCATTTTGTCCTCACTACTGTATCCCTCCCCCTCCTCCTCTTCCTTCTACTCCTCCTGCTTCCTGTTGAAGCTCAGATTGCAAATCCTGTAAAACCAACCCCAAAAGAATTTAACAACTATGTAAAATCTGAAAGAGTCGTAGACTCAACAACTGACCTAATAATAGCAGAAAACGGCAACCATATAGAAAATGAAGTAAACATGGCGAACATCCTACACGATTACTTTTCAGCAGTCTTCACGACTGAAGATGTCCAAGATAGTCTGCATACAACCGTGCATCAGACACATGGCACCACACTGCCTGACTTAACATTTATAGAAAATGAAATCCTCTCAGTCATGAACACCATGAACGTAAACAAAACATACAAGATATCACACAGGCTTCTTAAAGAAGGAAAAAAATAAGCTCGATAAACCGCTTACGATTTCATTCAATAAAACTTTACTATTGGGAAAGTCTCCAACGAATAGAAGCTAGCAAATATCACGGCCACTTTGAAAAAAAGGAGATAAATTATTCCCAGCAATTACATTCAGTAGTATGTAAGCTTTTTTATGCAAAAAAAGAAACAACTCAAGGGAACAAAAAAAAAAAAAAAAAAAAGCCCACTCAAGTGCAAGTTCTTTAAAAGATCAGTAAAGAATTAGCCAAAAGCCTGGGACAAATGTTTTGAAACCTCCCTCTTAAAAGAAGTCAAGTCGTAGGAAGATGGAAAAACAGATGCAGGCAGTTTCAGACCATACCAGAAAAAGGCATGAATGATTGAGAGTATTGGTTAACTCTTGTATTAGAGTGTTGGACAGAATAGGGATGAGAGGAAGAAGAAAGCCTTCTGCAGCGAGACCGCAGGAGGAGGAGAGGCATGCAGTTAGCAAGACCAGTAGAGCAGTTAGCATGAAAACAGCGATAAAAAGATAGGAAGGGATGCAACATTTCGGTGGTGAGGAAGAGACTGAAGACTGTCCGTCAAAGGAAGTGAGTTGATGAGAGAAAAAGCTTTTGATTACACCCTATCTAATAAAACTGTGTGAGTGGAACCTCCCCCTCCACCCCCAACATGCGAAGAATACTCCATAAAAAGACGGATAAAGTGGCAGAGAGAAGAATAGAAGCCGTAAGAGGGCAGTTTTGAAATGAAAGCTTTGTGCCAGACTCTATCAAAAGCTTCTGATATATTTAACGCTACAGCAAAAGTTTCACCGAAATCTCTAAAAGAGGATGACTAGGATTCAGTAAGGAACGCCAGAAGATCATCAGTAAAGCGACCTTGACGGAAGCCATACTGGCGATCAGAGAGAAGATTATTAAGTGACAGATGTTTGAGAATCTTTCCATTCAGGATAGATTAAAAAACTTTAGACAAGTAAGATATTAAATCCATAGGCGGTAGTTTTAGGGATTAGATCGATCATTTTTTTGAGGAACAGGTTGAATGTATGCAAATTTCCCGCATGAAGGAAAAGTGAAGTTGATAGACTTAGTTGAAAGAGTTTAGCCAGGCAAGGTGCAAGCACGGAAGCATAGTTTTTGAGACACCATCAGGTCCATAAAGCTTTCCGAGGGCTTAGTTCAACGAGGGCATGGAAAACATCATTACGAAGAACTTTGATTGTAGGCATGAAATACTCAAGAGGGAGGAGGAGAGGGAGGGACAAGCCCAGAATCATCCAAGGTAGAGTTGTTAGCAAAGGTTTGCGAGAAGAGTTCAGCTTTAGGGACAGATGAGATGTCGGTGGTGCCATCAGGATGAAAGAAAGGAGGAAAGATGAAGAAGTAAAGTTATTGGAGATGTTTTTGGCAGGATGCCAGAAGTCACGAAGGAAGTAAGAGTTAGAAGAATTTTGATATTTTCTATTTATGTAAGAGTGTTTGGCAAATTAAAGAACAGATCTGGCATGATTCCGAGCTGAAATCTAAAGTGCATAAGATTCAGGAGATGGAAGGCTCAACTACCATTTGTGGGCAACCTCTCTATCATGTACGAGTATAACACGAGAACAGGTTTAGAAGGTTTAGGTTGAGAAAAAAATTTGAGGAATGTACGCCTCCATGCTAGATACTATCACCCCTGTTATGCGTTCAGCACACAGATATGGGTCTCTGACACAGAAACAGTAATCATCCTCGGGGAAAATCAGCTTATTACCTCCTCAGGTTCCCCAACTGGCAGTGGCAAAAAGCCTTAGGCACCTCCACTTTGGGGGATCCTGAGGAGGAATTGGAGAAATATGGCAAGATACAGAAATGAGATTGTAATTGGAGGATCCCAACGAAGAAGATAGGATAACAGCATAAACAGAATGATTAGAGGTAAGGAATATATCAAGAAAGTTGGAAGTGTCTCCAAGACCGTCAGGAATACGAGTAGAATGTTGCACCAGTTCCTCTAGGTCATGGAGGATAGCAAAGCTGAAGGCTAGTTCACCAAGATGGGCAGTGAAGGGAGAGAAAAGCCAAAGCTGGTGGTGAACATTGAAATCTCCAAGGATGGAGATATCTGCAAGAGGATAGAGGGATAGAATGTACTCCACGTTAGAAGTTAAATAGTTAAAGAATTTACTATAGTCAGAGGAGTTAGGGGAGAGATGACAGCACAGATAAATTTAGTTAGAAAGTGAGTATTGAGTCTAAGCCAGACGGTGGAAAACTCGGAAGATTCAAGAGCGTGGGCAAGAGAACAAGTTAAGTCGTTGCGCACATAGACGCAACAACCAGATTTGTGTTTCGGTGAGGAAAAGAAGATTAGGTTTAGTAGAGAATTGGTGTTCAACAGATTAAAAATCAAATCTAAGACCGAGAATGTTGCTGAAGTTAATGAAGAAAAAGTTGAGGGAGTTGTTAAGACATTTTGTCGCCACCGAGAAAAAAGTCCGACCTGGGGACACTTCTGGTCCACTCCCCAGAATGGGACTCCATGGCTGGATTTGGAGTCACCATTTTTTAATTTTGAATTTTTAGTGAAGGGTGTGTGTGTGGTAAGTGCATGTAGTTTTGTGTGAAGGAGAGTTTTCTTTATAGGGCAGACTGTGACTGCCCCCTTCAGTTATGAAACGTAAAGGGAAACATTTAGCGAGATCACAACTAGCTTTAATAGAAAATTCACAACCCTGAACTAGGGATAAATAATATATAGAACTGCAGTCTTACACATCGGTAATAACAATGCACAAACAAAAATATGTAATGCATAATGTGCCTCTGGCAAGTGCTGAAAATGAAAAAAAAAATTTTGTATTGTGGTGTCCAAAGATCTTAAACCGGGTCAACACTTCACTTAAACGGTGAAAACGGCATATGAATTAGTATGGTTCATTGGTAAAACCTTTCAATTAAATCGTTAGAAAAAATTATACTTGTTCTGTATAAATCACTGGTGCTTCCCAAGCTTGAATACTGTGTGCAGTTCTTGTCACCATATTACAGAAAAGACTTTGAAAAACTGGAAAAGATACAGCGTAAAATCATTAAAATGATTCCAAGATTGAGAAATAAACTTTATGAGGAACGACTGGAAGCTTCAAATCTATTCAGCTTAAATGAAGCGCAGGATAACAGGAGACCTAATTTAAGTTTCAACATTTTTAAAGGATATAACAACCTTGACGCTAAGTATTTATCATTGATCATTCTAACATGACAAGGAATATTGGATTTAAGATTACACGAAAACGTTTCATATACCACGAGACAAAGCACTTTTTTTTTTTATAAAATTGCTAGTATTTGAAATAAGCTTCCTCAGAAATTGTAAACAACACTTTTATTAGATAATTTAAAAGTAAATTGACAAATATTTAAAAGTTAATCTCAAGGAAGCTCTCTTCTTGTCCGAATAATTAAAATTAATTACACACGATATTGTTGTTCTGTGTGTCAATTTTCAGATAGATATGTAGAGATTACCGTAGGGTGAACAGTAGAATCTCCTTTCCTGTGAAAATTCCATGTCAATTTTTCCATACTGCATGGTACTTTTCCTGACTATTTTCCATGCCAGCTAAAGCTGGAGGGTTTGGTGGGTGGAAAGGAGCTTTCTACTGTACTATCCTGTTACTCTTCCTTGCAGCTAGTTAGAAGTAGTGACCAAGCAGTCTTGAAAGGACCAAAAGGTCTGTTGCTGTTTGGCTTTCCTTTGTATCATTTTGTATTCTTCCTTGTCCTCCAGCGTCATTTTGTTGTCACAACCTCCCCTCCTCCTCCTCCTCCTCCTCCTCCTCCTCCTCCTCCTCCTCCTCCTCCTCCTCCTCCTTCTCCTCCTCGTTCTCCTCGTTCTCCTCCTTCTTCTCCTCCACCACTACCATCTCCTCTCCAGCCACCTCCTCCTCTGCAACAACCTCAACCTCCTGCTCCTCCTCCTCCTCTTCCTCCTCCTCCTCCTCCTCCTCCTCCTCCTCCTCCTCCTCCTCCTCCTCCTCCTCCCTCCTCCTCTTCTCCTCCTTCTCCTCCCTCCTCGTTCTCCTCTCCTCCTTCTTCTCCTCCTCCTCCTCCTCCTCCTCCTCCTCCTCCTCCTCCTCCTCCTCCTCCTCCTCCTCCTCCTCCTCCTCCTCCTCCTCCTCCTCCTCCTCCTCCTCCTTCTCCTCCTCCTCCTCCTCCTCCTCCTCCTCCTCCTCCTCCTCCTCCTCCTCCTCCTCCTCCTCCTCCTCCTCCTCCTCCTCCTCCTCCTCCTCCTCCTCCTCCTCCTCCTCCTCCTCCTCCTCCTCCTCTTCCTCCTTTACCACTATCAGACGTGGTACAAACAAGCACACTACAAGAAAAAGACCGTTGCCTGTGTCTACGTAAAACCGTTATGAAATTCTCAGCGACTCTACTTTTGATAACGAGGACACCAAATTGATCAGCGATTCTCTGATACGAAACCAAATAGTAGAGTTTTGCTCACGAGCACCTAGAAACAGAAAAAAAGTCACTGCATTCCTGGCGGTAGTATCGATGATATTACTGACGCATTCGATGAGCTAACAAATTATTCAAACGAGAACACACTGTTCCTCATACATGCCGGGACAAACGATATACAAAGCACCAGGCCCTTCTTGAAAAATACCGTAAGATGATCAACCAAAACAAACCAAAATCGAATAACATCATCGTCTCCGGTATCCTCCCCAGAATAAATGCGGTAAATTCTTTCTACAACAAGGCATTCATTATCAATTCTCGTCTCGGTAATCTCTGCAAAGATCAAGGGGTAGATTTCATTTATCTGTGGAACCACTTCTATGATCAGAAAATTCTATTTTGGAAGGATGGTCTTCATCTAAATTCTGTTGGTTCAGCAAGACTGGGCCGTCTTTTCAATGATGCGTTAACTGCCCACAAGTAAAAAAGCGAGTCAATTACCAACAACAGCGATGACTTAAACAATGAAAGCGAAATTGTCCCATCTGAGCGTAAAAAGTAGTTTTGTTACATCAACGCTCGTAGTATAAGAAATAAATTTCAGGATCTAGAGGAAATTGTCAGTATGGAGGACTATGATATTATTGGCGTGACAGAATCGTGGATAAAAACATTATATAGAGACTTTTAGCAGAGTTTTCGTTGGAGGGTTACAATTTATTTAGCTGTGAAAGGGCGCACAGAGAAGGAGGTGGAGTACTCCTATATGTTAAATCAAATATTCGCCCGATTTCGAAACCAGTCGAAAAGATAAATAATATTGATGTATCATACATTCAAGTTACCTCAAAAGAGCGAAAACTAGTAATTGGTGTCATTTACCGACCTCCTGAATAAATACACGAGATTGATAATAAACTTTAAGAACAAATAACAGAAATTTGTTCAGAAAACGAAACCATAATTGTTGAAGATTTTAATTTTACTGTTAACAGATGGGATGATCCTTTAAATTTGCATTCGGGACAAGATTTGTATAACAATCTTTTAGAAAGCAGTTACGACCAACTTGTACAACACCCAACAAGAGGCGATAATATCTTGGACCTTATTTTAACCACAAATGAAAGCATAATAATTAACGTAGAAGTTGGCTCCGAATTCAGCACTAGTGACCACCGGGGGATTACATTCAGTATCAAAACAAATAAGATCCTTTTAAATGATAGTAAAGGAAAAGTACCTGTCTTTCATCGAACAAATTTTGAAAAACTCCGAAAAATGCTGTCTGAAAGTGATTGGAGTGATTTATCAAGTATAAATTGCATAGACAAAGCATCGAAAAAATTTACCTATAAACTTGACCGAGCTGTAAAATCTTCTGTTCCACTGCGAAATAGACGCTCAATCGTCAACAATAAACCAAAATGGTGGAACTCAGAAATAAAAAAAAACTGTCTCTCCGCTAAAAAACGCGCTTACCAAAATTATAAAACAACTCAAAACGAAAGAGATAAAATCGATCATGATCAATTGCGACGCCATACTAAAAAACTTATCAGAGAAATTAAAATGAATTACGAACTCCATATTGCAGATCGAAGCAAGTCTAATCCTAAAGATTTTTTTTCAGTTACATCAGAAATAAAAAAAGTCTTGGCTTCGACTATAGGACTGCTAGCTCTACACAGCGGTGAATACACCGATGACGAAGTCGAAATGGCTGGTAAATCAAATGACTACTTTGTGTCCGCCTTCACTACGTAAAACAATTCAGAAAATCAGCCAGCTGTAGAAAATCACAGTAAAAATGTCTTTTTAAATACCTGCAGTATTCAAGAAAATGAAATTTTGCACGCAATAAATAAAGTTAAAACAAATAAAACACCTGGTCCCTATAAAATATCTCCACGTATATTAAAAGAGGCAAAGAACGAACTTGTTAAACCATTATCCATCTTCTTTAATAAATCGCTTAACACACGTAAAGTTCCTGACGACTGGAAATTTGCAAACGTAACAGCAATCTTTAAAAAAGATGACAAGTCGCAATCTAAAAATTATTGACCGATTAGCCTCCCTTCAGTGGTAGGTTAGCTAATGGAGACAGTTTTGAGAGATAAAGTTGTAGCTTTCTTAGAAAGTAACAACATAATAAACGAATTTCAACATGGATTTAGAAATAAGCGGTCATGTTTAATAAACCTTCTTGACTTTTTCCATGATATATATAATTTTTATGACAATACCAGAGCGGTCGATATTATATACTTAGATTTCCAAAATCCTAACAATAAAAATAAAACACACGGTATAACTGGTGACATCGCAGCATGGATTGAAGACCACAAACAACGAGTAGTCATAAATGGTAAATCTTCAGACTGGATTAACAGAAGCAGTGGCGTTCCTCAATGATCAGTCCTGGGGCCTATTCTTTTTATTATATATATAAAGAACATCGACGAAGGGATAAATTGTAAGCTATCGAAATTCACAGATGACAAAACTTGCAAACAAAGTAGATTCAGAAAACCAAAGACAACTTTTGCAAAGCGATATAGATACCTTGTTGAATGGTCAAATAAGTGGAAAATGAAATTAAATATAGATAAATGCCATGTGTTACACATAGGAAATCAAAATCCTCAGGCGATATTCAAGATAAATAATATTCCGATGACGAGTGTTGACAAAGAAAAAGATCTTGGTGTCATTGTTTCAGCAGACCTCAAGCCTAGCAAACACTGTACTGAAGTCGTCAAAACTGCAAATAAATTAGTTGGTTTCATTGGACGATCTTTCACTTTCAAGTCCAAGAAAATAATATTAACATTATATAACTCACTCGTCCGTCCACATCTCGAATACAATGTTCAGTTTTGGTCATCGTATTACAAAAAGATATCGAGAAATTAGAAAAAATACAACGCAGATTAACAAAAATGATCCCAAGGCTGCGGAACAAATCCTACGAGGAACGCCTAAAGGAATTAAATTTATTTTCTCTTGAGAAACGGAGAGTAAGAGGCGACCTTATCATGCTTTTCAAAATTTTTAATGGGTTTGCAAATATGAATATTCAAAAATACGTATCAGTCGACCAGTCAAATGTCACCAGAAGCAATGGTTTTAAAATTGTTGGTAAGCGTTTTGTAACAAATGAAGCCAAACACTTTTTCTTTAATCGCATAGTTAATATATGGAATGGTCTGCCATCAAATGTTGTCAACTCAGGTACTATCGAAACGTTCAAAGTTCGCCTCGATAAATACTTTGAATCTAATCCCCGGTTGTCGCTATTCATTTCCGAATAACTTGCGCTTTTTCTTTTATCTGGGCCTCTGATCGTGGTTTAAATTGCCCGTTAGTTTAAATTACTCTCACCCTCCATACATGACACAGATAGCCCGGAGTGAACGGTCACTACTTTTACTCTCGATCTGTGAAGGGCTGTGGATAGTCAAGAGCCCTGACAGTAGGTGACCATCATCGGGATTTAAGGTACCAGGGTCACCGCTGCAGGGGTAACCATACAGTGTGCGGCGCCCTTTAAAGGGAAGTGCACTTTTACAGTGGTTGTACGGAGCTGGGGCCTGATTGACTGCTGCCTCTCTTGAAAGCGCTAGGTAAGGCTGTCGCACCACCTCTTTGACTCCACACTGTGTTTACATACTACACTACACTGCATACACGCACAGATAGCCCAGAGTGAACGGTCACTACTACTCTCGACCTGTGACGGGCTATGTTTGGAGAGGGCCTTGTCAATTATTGATCATCATCGTGAACTAAAGTACCAGGGATCAATGTTGCAAGGGGAAACAAGCGTGCAGCGTCCCTACAGGGAAAGTATACTATTTCAGTGGATTGAACGGAGCTGGGGCCTGATTGACTGCTGCCTCCCTTGAAAGCGCCAGGCAAGGCTGCAGCACCACCCATTCGACATACACACTGTGTATCCACGTACACAATGCACACACAAAATTACATTTGCCAAGCTTTAACACCTTCCCCCACAAACACTAGTAGTCAGACGTAGATTACATATTTCCTTTACACTTTCTACTAAAATTCCATGTGGTTTTTCCATATCACATGGTTTTACTTTTTTTCCTGCAAGCCTCGGC
>NC_059286.1:2128181-2160681 GCF_017591435.1 Portunus trituberculatus
TTATGCTATGAAGGTTATTTCTACAATTCCTTTTTGTTGGAAAAAAATACTGTAATGGGCGCACGTTTAACAGGATCTAAGGTTATGTAGATCATCAAATAGTTTGCTAGAAATTATACCATAATAAATCATCCCTTTCTCTGAAACTTCCCACCTCCTCCTGCATTCCCGTCTAACTCATTTGACAGGGAGGTTTCGATACATTTATCCCATTCTTTGGGTTAACTCTCTCGGCCCTGTTCAGGAACTTGGATCTAAGTGGGCCTTTTTGTTTAATTGTTTTTGTTGCACTTGGCCAGTTTCTCCCTCTTACATAAAAAAAATAATGAATAAATAAACTAATTTTCAACTTAATTTTATTGAAAAAGCCAACATAAACAGAATTTCCAGTGTTAGCAATGAAGATACAATAATGAATAATGGGCACAAATTTGATGAAATTACAGTTAGAAGAGAAATAGGACAGAATTACTCCTAATGTATTCCTGACCGTCTTGGAGACACACCCAACAATTTTAACCTTTCCCTTACGTTTAATCCTTTTTATCATGCTATTATCCTATTTTCTCCGGTGGGCTCTTCCGATCACAATCTCATATCTGTATCTTGTCCTATCGCTTCAGTCCCTCCTCAAGATCCCTAAAGCGGAGGTGACTCTCGTTTTGCCTCTGCTATTTGGGGAACTTGATGAGGAATTATACTGATTTTCCTCGGAATGAATACTGCTTCCGTGTCAGAGACTCATCTCTGTGTTGAGCGCATAACAGAGGTGATAGTGTCTAGCATAAAAGCATACATTCCTCATTTTTTCTCTCGACCTAAACCTTTCAAACCTGCATTTAATACAGCCTTTTCTCGTGCTGTACATGATGGCCCACATAAGGTATTTGAGCCTTTCATGACCTGAATCTCAGGCATCTTTTTTTTTTTGCCCGAAATCATGCTAAGTAGCCAATATCTCCTTAGGCTTAATCAATAAAAAGTGAAAATTTTTCGAGATCCATCTCCCTTCCGAGACTTCTGGCACCTAACGAAAAATCTCCAATAACTTTGATTCTTTACCTTTCCCTCTTTTATTTTATTCAGGTGGCATCTCATCTATTTCTAAATCTGCACTAGTCACTCAAACCTTTGCTATGATTCAGGGCTTTTCCTTTCCTCTCCTCCATCCTCTGACTTCTTCATACTAGACGGGATCCTTCCTTTTGTCCTAAGAAAATGTGCTTCCGTGCTTGTACCGTGCCGTCTTTCAGCTCTGTTAACATATACCTTTCCTTTTTGCCTGAATTTTTTTTTGCCTTACATTCAACTTTTTCCTAAAAAAAGATGACCATTCTAATCCCTCTGCTACTGTTCTATCACTTTAATTTCCGCATATTCTTTTAATCTAACCTAAAGAAGATTTTTAAACGTCTATCACTTCATAATCTTCTATCTGATCGTCAGTATGGTTTCTGTCAAGCCCACTCTACTGGTGATCTGATTTTCCTTACTGAGTCTTGGTAATCCTCTTTAAGAAATCTCCAAACTTTCCTCTCTGACCATTCTTTTGCTGCTCTGGTAGGCAATCAATATCTTCCTAAATCGTCTAAAATTCATTCCAGTTTTCTATTGCAAAAGTTAACCAATATTTCGAATGATCTACCTCTTTCTCCGGTAAGCTCTGGAACTCACTGCCTGATTCTGTATTTCCACTTCCCTATGACCTGATCTCTTTCAAGAAGGAGGTTTCAAGGTACAAGTGTTCTGGATTTGGGTGACGTTTGTCTCTGTAAAGGTTCGCACCTCAAAGAGTCTTTTTACTATTGTATTTTTGTTACTCTTGCTGACGCCCTTTCTACATAAGAAAATAACAAAAGATAGAGTGATACAGAAGAAGAGACTTCAGTAATCAAACTTTTAAAGCTGAGTCAGCAGGGAGCTTTATAAAACAGACAAATGTATGGATGAGAATAATAGGTACAAAGATATAGGCGTGTTTCACATCAAGAATACAACGTATAACTACGGATGATGATTTTTCAAGCTTCCCCTTTCTTTTATCTTATTCTATGCCTATATCTATCTGTTATTCAATCTGCGTCTTTTTTATGAATGTGTCATAGGGACTCAGGGAGTGACAAGCATTTTTTTTATCTCATCACTTAGTTCTTGCCCAGCGCACTTCACACTATATAGAATACAAAACTCAGACAAATACAATACTTTTAGAAAATTAAGTATATTATATCACTTCCCTACTAACTGTAAACCTCTGTTGTTAAATATTAGAAGCAAACATTAAGTAGGCGAGAGAAAACAATGGAGGGCGGGACATTACCACGGCTTAGGAAAGTTGAATGGCTCTCCTGATGTGATAATCGATGGCACCGCATTGCAACACCCATGACACTGTGTTGTTATTACATGGCACTCGCCCACGGCAATGCCACCCGGGAGGACTGTATGTGATTGCTAGAGAGAGAGAGAGAGAGAGAGAGAGAGAGAGAGAGAGAGAGAGAGAGAGAGAGAGAGAGAGAATGATCTATTCGAGCATGACTGTTGTGTTACTCTGCAAGAAATGAAATGTGAGTGTTTTACCATGTTAAAGTTTTATAACAAAATATTATAATAATAATAATAATAATAATAATAATAATAATAATAATAATAATAATAATAATAATAATAATAATAATAATAATAATAATAATAATAACAACAACAACAACAACAACAATAATAATAATAATAATAATAATAATAATAATAATAATAATAATAATAATAATAATAACAATGATGATAATAATAACAACAACAACAACAACAACAACAACAACAACAACAACAACAACAACAACAACAACAACAACAACAACAACAATAATAATAATAATAATAATAATAATAACAATAATAATAATAATAATAATAATAATAATAATAATAATAATAATAATAATAATCATTATCATCATCATCATTATTATCATTATTATTGTTGTTGTTGTTGTTGTTGTTGTTGTTGTTGTTGTTGTTGTTGTTGTTATTATTATCAGTACCAGTACTGATAATCACTGTTCTCATTTATTTTGATATATGATATCTATTTTATCATTGTTACTACTACTACTACTACTACTACTACTATTATCACTGCTACTGTTACTACTTCTACTACTATTACTAATACTATTTGTATTGCTACTACTACTACTACTACTACTACTACTACTACTACTACTACTACTACTACTACTGCTACTACTATTACTCATTGTAGTTCAACTCTACGATAGCTACTTTTATTATTATTGATATTACTATTATTCTTTTAGTTCAACCAAAAAATCAGTCTATAAATATTAACTAAAGACTTTAATCATATCAAATCTAAAAGGGTTACTTTGTTGACGAAAAGTTTATAATCTTATTGCTAGAACAAAAAAAGAATCAGTTACTACTACTTTGTTATTCTGACAGAAGAGACTGTCTCGATGTGTCCTCCATGGCAAGGCTGCGGGAACAATGCATTCGCCATCCCTGGGCATCGCAAAGGCCGATTAAAAAGGGACGAGGCAAAGGAACTGAAAACCTTTTCTTTTTTTCTGTTGTTACAGAGTAATACAAAACCTGACTTTAAAGATAATCATGAACATTGCCTCGAAAATTCTTATTGCCTAAACTCTTTTTATGCATTTTTTTTTAGTAACTCTTTCACTCTTTTTTCCACCATTATTATTCTGCCGATTTGTGTCATCCTCAGTATTCACACACACACACACACACACACACACACACACACACACACACACACACACACACACACACACACACACACACACACTCTATTATATATATATATATATATATATATATATATATATATATATATATATATATATATATATATATATATATATATATATATATATATATATATATATATATGAAGAATTTTGCGTGCACAAGTAGCAAGCCTGTACGTCTCTGTAACTGCAGCACAACGCCGGCTAACCAATTACTTTCTTAACAACATAATAGTTGATCCAACAAAATGAGACTAACGTGTAGTGACCCGTTGTTTACGTAGAGTCTCCCTTAAGAAGACTATATAACTGCTCGATTAAATATAATTATGAAATGCAATTATTGTTTAATCTACAAAGGTCATGCACCCTGGAGGGCAACGCCATGTCCTAGGCCCCAGAGCTGTGCGGACGCGGGTCATGGGCGCTGGTACTTGGAATATTGGAATTTCATGCGTGACGCTAACTGCTGGTACGCTTAGACTCTTCATAACTTGAGGAAAAAAAAAAAAAGAACTTTAAGGGCATCATGGAAAGTGCTTGTGTGTGTGCGTGTTTGTCGGCATGCCGCACTCAGTATTCCTGGAAAGGTTATCTACAGCTATTTGAAGCACTATTGAGTCATGTTAAGTACTACCAACAATACTTATGAGGCCTCGCGAAACACACAGTTGTCACAAGCCTGGCCGGCCGACACGCGAGGCGGCGGGATATTAACGCGATATATTGCTTCTCAGCTTTTGCCATCAACATCTTTGCTTATGCTCGTAATTCAGAAGGAGAAAGCAACACCTTGCAATTTTCTTGTTTTGTCTTTCGCCTCTCACGTTATTAAGATCCCAATGTACTTGTTGTGGTTATAAGAATTCTGAGACAAAATTAAGCAATATTGGCATGTCTAAATGCGATGTCACGGTCTTGTCACGTTCTTGTCCAATGTTTTTATTACCATCATTCTTGTATACTTTACAATCTTAATTAAGTACGTGGCTGAAGTGCTAAGACCAAGAGGATCTATATAATACAGTGAAGTGAGTTCATAGCAGATCATATATTTTAAAGTGAAATTTTGTCTTTCCTTCTTTTCTTCCAACCTTTGACTGCTATTTGGTACACTTTTCCTTCATTACCAATCTCCGAAATTTTTTACTTGTTTTACAGCCATTTGTAATCTTTAAAGTCAGTAGAAATGGCAAAGTATTCTTCTCTGTAGATAATTACAAAAATTCTATGCATTACTTGTGTTGTTAATACTTCATATTAGAGAGAGAGAGAGAGAGAGAGAGAGAGAGAGAGAGAGAGAGAGAGAGAGAGAGAGAGAGAGAGAGAGAGAGAGAGAGAGAGAGAGAGAGAGAGAGAGAGAGAGAGAGAGAGAGAGAGAGAGAGAGAGAGAGAGAGAGAGAGAGAGAGAGAGAGAGAGAGAGAGAGAGAGAGAGAGAGAGAGAGAGAGAGAGAGAGAGAGAGAGAGAGAGAGAGAGAGAGAGAGAGAGAGAGAGAGAGAGAGAGAGAGAGAGAGAGAGAGAGAGAAATTAAAAACGATGAATTTTGTCACTTTGGTTCTTATTTGGTGTCAAGATAGTGATTATCTTAGTATATTTCATAAATAACTGTTTCTAAACCATACCAGAGCAGTGTGTTACGTTCACCGGTTAAACGGGTAAGATTGGCATCGGGGAGCCGGTGAACAATAACAATAAAAAAAAAAACACTGCAGGTTCAACTGGTGAGGAAATGCAAAGGGGGCACTTTAAAAAGCTATTTTAATAACCCATAATGAAATTGACACATATATAACAAGAAACATGAAACACAGATATATAACATGAAACACAGGAAAATGACATACAAATATACATATAACACAGTAATAAATACAACAATAAAGAACCCAACTTAATACCTAATAATAATCCTAATCCTATATAGAGGCAATGTGGAAAACACGGACGAGGGGAAGTGATACTTATGCGGTGTCGCAGTGGTGAAATGCTGGGTGATGGTTGATCCCACGGTAGACCCAAGAGGCGTTGTGTTCACTGGTTGAGGCTTGGATCTCAACTGTGTTAGGTCTAGGGGACACAAAAGAAAATTGACGTTGAGAACCCTTGCAATTTGGGTGTCTACATTTTTGGATCGTGTGACCTGGCTTCACAGTATGTACACCAGGGGAATTATATGCATTTGGCGAGAATCCGGTGGCTTACCAGCGAAAACCTTCCCCAAAGGAGGACCTAACATTAGATAGTGAACCACGACCTCTACTACCCAGGGATCCCATCAACAAAGCAAACGCATCAGCCACTTTAGCGGCAGACATAAGCTCACTCTCTCCCGTTCTTCCACATGCCTCAGAATATTAAAGGTAACTTGTTCTTCCATTCTTCCAGGACCATTAGATTGAGCAACTCCGAAAAGGTGGTAATGTTAAGGGCGGCTAACATTTCTTAAATTGTCTTAGTTTCTCACTAGCGAATTCAACATAGGTGTGGGACTCTGGTTTCACATACTTTGAAACTGTATCTGTATCCATCAGAAGTGATAGAGTAGGCGTCTAGAATGTTACCTTTGATCTCTTCATATTCTACCTCATCACTAAGGCCGTTGTATACCCTATAAGCTTTTCCTACTAGCTTAGGGACAAGGAGAGACACCCACTGATCCTTGGGCCATTTATTCCTATTAGCAATGCTCTCAAAAGCGCGAAATGACCCGTCAACATCAGATTCATCAAAAGGGGGAACTAGCGGAGCAGCTATAGCAGGATTAAAGCTTGCTAACTGTTTCTTTATATCTATTTCTTCCCTCTAAACTTAGCATCATTTCGTAGGGCTAACTCCTGAATTTCTAACTCTTTCTCCTGCCTTCTAAGTTGTAACTGAAATTCTCTCTTCCTTTTCTGCCTGTAGTTGCATTTCTCTTCTTTTTCTGCCTGTAGTTGCATTTGTCTTTCCGTTCTCTCTTCTTTTCTGCCTGTAGTTGCATTTGCTTCTTTTTCTGCCTGTAGTTGCATTTGTTTTCATGCATCCGGTATTCTAGTTTAAGCTTCTCAATTTCCCATTGACTTATCCTACTCTTATCCTGTTCTTCCTGGGGACTGTGTATTATAGTCCTCGTAGAGGCTGACATGGGAGTTAACTCTTCTATGGCATTTCCTAGCAACTGACCTTCTTGCACTAGATGTTCAACAACTACATTCTTAATGACCTCTTTAGTCATCTGAGACGTGATGGGAACATCAAAATGTTTAGCGATGGTCTTCCATTGGTCCTTCTTGATATTAGCATCTTTAAGTTGTTCCAGAGAAGGGTCGGCACAAAAATCTTCAACGTTAAACTGAGCGGAAGCCATATTAAATAGATGTTAAACCACAACAAAAAAAATGATAAGCGAATTACTTAAGTGAGGAACTTGGCAGAGTGATAATAAAGGCAACCTTGGAAATTACCTAGATTATACTTAAGTAAACACTTATGAGTACAATCACTAATGAGGGGTAAACTAGAGAGTTACGGCATTAAGAGGGATCCGGATTACTCTAGTTACGAGACTTGAGAGTGAGGAGCGAATTGTACTGAGACTTGTTATTGATAAGGAGGCGGATTAGTCTGAGAGACTAGTTAAAATGGCCGATTCTAACTAGCGAGAAAAATGATCCGCGAAGTGAGGGGATTGAGGGTTCGCATGAACATATGATGATCCCAACACTTGGATAACACTTATTACACACCTGCCTATGTGCAAAAAATAGAGAAGTGCTATCGGTGAACACGCCTTTCTACCTGGTTTCCTGCTCTACCACTGCTATGCGATACCAATGAAAGTCACAAAGCACGTTTAACCCAAAAGGAGCTACTTAATCGCACAAAGGTAAATTTAAACCACACGCATGTTACGGGCGGGCCGTAACAAGTGACAGTCATGGGATGTGCCTTTGTATCGACTCCTACCTTCTGCTACTCTTAATGTTTGTTTCCTGCAAAGTTAGCATTTAACATCATGTCACCTTAATTCCTCCTTTCTATACATATATTTAGATACAGATAGTGGGGCAACTAATCAGGTATAAATCTTTCGTGATGGAGTAATGAAAGAAGGTAAAGGAAGAGAAAAGGAAAGCAAAAAGCACACGAAGTTATCTTGATCTAAGAAGCTACCTGATACAACCTTTCTGAGGTGATCGAATTGCGGGGTGATACGAAAAAAAGAGCAGAATAACGAGGAAAAAGAGAAACCGAAGGCAAGAAAGAGGAAAGGAAAGGCGGAAGATATGAGTACGAGGACAAAAACGGAGATGAGACCAAAAAAGAAGAGAATGAGGCAGAAGAAAAAAATGAGAAGGATAAAAGGGCCGAACGCTGGGAGGAAGTTAGGAAGGAAGGAGACGAGAAGGAAACCGAAAAAGAGGACCGGAACGAAAAAGAGAACGAAGATGAAGACAACGAGGGTAAAAAAAAAGGCGGAAGGAAGGAAGGAAGAAAAGAGGAAGAGAGAGAAAAAGAAAAAAGGAGAAAATTATGTGGAAGGACAGATGGAAGGCAAGAGCGAAGAGGCTTTACCTGAACGGTTAAGGACACTGATTAGTTAGGTAAAGGTGGCGTTCACATTGACATAATTTCGCACAATGATCTGATTCTCTTGACACCATATTGTATGCCAGCCTCACAATAACCTACCTCTCACACACACCTAACCTAACCTAACCTAACCTCTTTCTCTCTGCTCACGTAAATCACACACAGTACAATCAACAAACAGAAACACACATCTATCCCTCACTAAGTACTCTAATACCCTCGTCTTCAGCGTCTAAGGAGCGGGCGGACACACACTACCGAGCTGAAATGATAATGTCTTCTCCCCTCCTGGTCCTCCTTCCGTTCTTGCGCTCCTTCAGCCGCTCCGCTCAGTTAGACTTGCTCGCTAATGGTGTTGAACTTTGACTATTACTCACTTCCACTTGTCTTGTGCACCGCTGTATGGGTGTTGGCGTTGGGAAGTTCAGTCTAGGCACCGGGATTTGGAAGGGAGGGTTCTGTATGGGAAATTACTGTAGGAAACTGACAGTGGATTGCTAAAGGGAGAATAACAGAGGGGGACTAATGGAAGGGCCGTTAGAGGAGAAGCTGAACGGGAAACTATGGAGGGGTAGTTCCAGGGGAAATTACATAGGAAAGCTGGATTGTATGGGAGAGAGTTTGTCATTCTAAAAGGAGTCTACAGGAAGATAGAACTAAATCATATGACTAGAAAACTGTAGAGAAGTCTGTACAGCACACTATAAGAGAAGATTGGGAAGGAAAATACTTATTTTAAGAGGAAGAATTTTCGTAAAAATTGGTAACATATGAGGAGGGATTTCTCACAATAAAGGGAATTTATGAAGGGAAACTAATATGGTAATATTTTTTAGGCATTTCATATATATATATATATATATATATATATATATATATATATATATATATATATATATATATATATATATATATATATATATATATATACATATATATACAGTGAAGATAACTGTCCTTTTGTTGGTCTTCTCTCTCCTGTAGTGTACGCTATAGACGCCCTGTTTTTCAAGTTTATATATATATATATATATATATATATATATATATATATATATATATATATATATATATATATATATATATATATAACTTGAGAAACAGGGCGTCTATAGCGTACACGGTACAGGAGAGAGAAGACCCAGAAAAGGATGGTTATCTTCATTATATCCACTTCACAACGTTTCGGGAAAGTACATATCCCATCTTCAGGTACAAAAAGGCACTGTAAAACCACACGTAAAAAGTTAAAAAAAATGACCAGACGCAGTGGTCCTGCTACTTGTTCGTCCAACAGGTAAGTGGGGGAGGAGACTGGCTTACCAATATTTTATAGGCTCCTACTCACTAGATGGCAAAATCTGTACACATTTATAATCTGTCATAGCTAATGCAAAAATAAGAGAAAATTTAGAGGTTTGATGTACAACAGTTAGTCTATTACAGAAATATTTTAGCCCGAACGAAATACTCAATGCTGATTGGTTGAAACAAAGTACACCTACGAATCCTAACTATGCTAGAATGACACTATCTCACCTAGTTCGAAAATATTAAGAGAAAAGTAATAATTTGGTAGCTATTTCTGTACCATTTAACTCTGGCTTCTCTTTTACAATAAATAAAGATACCGCTATCCTAAAGTCTGAGTTACAATATGCCCTATACTTTATGTTGAAGTCCTGATCAGTAAATGCATGATTACATTGTAATGTGTGTTCTCTTATATTTGAGAAACTAGGCTCAGTGATACGAGCATTTGTTCTATACGATACTCCCAAGTGCTCAGAAATTCGAATTTTTAGGTTCCGACAGGTGGAACCAATATACCGTGACATACAGTCCGGACATCTAAAACAATATACAATTTTTGAGCACAAAGGAGTAGGAATAGCATCTTTAAATTTAAATAGAGAACCTATGGTATTTTTATTAACAAAAATAAATCTAAAATCAACACTCGGAACATGTTTCTTGAGTAAATGAGACATTGTATTGTGTAAATGGTAACTAAATTGTCCTGAGAAGGGCAATGTAATGTATCTAACTTCTTTGGTTTTATCCTCCACAAAATCGTTAGTAACAAATTTATTGGTGATAAACTTCTTAATTTGTTTCTCTATTAGGTCTTTGGGATAACCATTAATATGAAAGTAATGTCTTAGTCTTTCAAGTTCATTATGGAACAAGGTCCAAGTACTACAAATACTGTATGCTCTATGAAGTAACGTTTTGATGGAATTTATCTTGAAAAGGGAAGGGACAAATGACTCAAAATTTAAGCCCAAATCCGTAAAAGTTTCCTTCCTGAACACATCCGTGGAAAGAGATCCATTATTCTTCATGACCATTATATCTAGGAACGGGAGGTTATTATTAGTCTCAAACTCGGAAGTGAATGATATATTTTTGTTTATTATTTAGATACTCAAGGAATTTATGAGCTTGTTCCTTAGATTTAAATGCTAGGAAGCAATCGTCTACATAACGGTTGTATTTAATTGGCTTGAATTCAGTTGGACAATCAGCTAACCAGCTTTTTTCATGATAGCACAAAAAAGTATTTGCTAATGTTGGTCCCAAAGGGAAACTCATAGCTACTCCATCTATTTGTTGATACAATTGGTCATTAAAGATAAAAATGGACTCCCTCACAGCCAACTCCAGTAAGGATCGGAACTGCCTCTTGGTTAGGTCATAAGGAATCAATTTTAATCTGTTGCACTCTTCTACACAAATGTCAATAGTCCCAATAAGGGGGATATTTGTAAATAAGGATTTTACGTCAAAACTAGCGAGAAACAGGGAATCAGTAAACTTAAATGTCTGTAAATCCTTTGCAAATTCTATTGAGTTCTTCACTGTGAATTCATTAGTGGTTAAGGGAGTTAAAATGGGAACTAAAAATTTTGTTGCTAGGATAGGTCTTATAAGACAAGCTTGCTTGTGTACTTTGGATAAACCATATAGTATCCCGGGGAGTGAACCTGATGCATATAGAAACTCAAAACATGACTAAGGTATTTTACTTTTAATACTCCTAAGTAAGCGATTTAGTTTATCTTCTAATCTGAAGACAATTCTAAACCAATCACCATTTAATTTTTTTAATTTGGTGTCATAACTGAGAATTTCATTAGTTTTGTTTACATAATCAGATTTATTTAATATGACTATTCCTTTACCTTTATCTGGCCTGGTGACAATTATATCTTTATCCGTTTTAAGGGTATGTATATATATATATATATATATATATATATATATATATATATATATATATATATATATATATATATATATATATATATATATATATATATATATATATATATATATATATATATATATATATATATATATATATATATATATATATATATATATATATATATATATATATATATATATATATATATATATATATATATATATATATATATTATTTATTTATTTATTTATTTATTTTTTTTTATTATTTATTTATTTATTTATTTTTTTTTTTTTTACGTAGGGAAGAGGGCCAGCCAAGGGCAAAAAAAAGAAAGTTAGAAAAAAGCCCACTTGAGCGCTGGCTCTCCAAAGAGTACAAAAAGTGCCAAAACCGTCAGCCAGAATTAGGGGAGCAAATGCCTCGATACCTCCCTCTTAAAAGAAGACAAGTTGTAGGAATTTGGAAATACAGATGCAGGGAGGGAGTTCCAGAGTTTACCAGTGAAAGGGATGAATGATTGAGCGTACTGGTTAACTCTTGCATTAGAGAGTTGGACAGAATAGGGATGAGAGGAAGAAGAAAGCCTTGTGCAGCGTGGCCGCAGGAGGAGGGAGGCATGCAGTTAGCAAGATCAGTAGAACAGTTACCATGAAAATAGCGATAAAATATAGAAAGGGATGCAACATTTCGGCGGTGAGAAAGAGACTGAAGACAGTTAGTCAGAGGAGGGAGTTGATGAGACGAAGAGCTTTCGATTCCACCCTATCAAGCAAAGCTGTGTGACTGGAACCCCCAAACATGCGAAGAGTACTCCATACAGGGACGGATAAGGCCCTTATACAGAGTAAGCAGTTGGAGGGCGAGAAAAACTGGCGGAGACGCCTCAGAACACCTAACTTCATAGAAGCTGTTTTAGCAAGAGATGAGATGTGAAGTTTCCAGTTAAGATTATGAGCAAAGGACAGACCGAGGATATTCATTGTGGAAGAGGAGACAGTTGAGTGTCATTGAAGAAGAGGGATAGTTGTCTGGAAGGTTGTGTCGAGTTGATAGATGGAGGAATTGAGTTTTGAGGCATTGAAAACTACTAGATTTTCTCTGCCCCAATCGGAAATTTTAGAAAGATCGGAAGTCAGGCGTTCCGTGGCGTCCCCGCGTGATCTGTTAATTTCCTGAAGGGTTGGACGTCTCTGAAAGAACGTGGAAAGATGTAGGGTGGTATCATCAGCGTAGGAGTGGATAGGGCAAGAAGTTTGGTTAAGAAGGTCATTAATGAATAATAGAAAAAGTGGGTGACAGGACAGAACCCTGAGGAACACCACTATTAATAGGTATAGTAGAAGAACAGTAGCCGTCTACCACACCAGCAATATATACATATATATATATATATATATATATATATATATATATATATATATATATATATATATATATATATATATATATATATATATATATATATATATATATATATATATATATATATATATATATATATATATATATATATATATATATATATATATATATATATATATATATATATATATATATATATATATATATATATATATATATATATATATATATATATATATATATATATATATATATATATATATATATATATATATATATATATATATATATATATATATATATATATATATATATATATATATATATATATATATATATATATATATATATATATATATATATATATATATATATATATATATATATATATATATATATATATATATATATATATATATATATATATATATATATATATATATATATATATATATATATATATATATATATAGATATAGATAGATAGATAGATAGATAGATAGATAGATAGATAGATAGATAGATAGATAGATAGATAGATAGATAGATAGATAGATAGATAGAGAGAGAGAGAGAGAGAGAGAGAGAGAGAGAGAGAGAGATAGAGATAGATAGATAGATAGATAGATAGATAGATAGATAGATAGATAGATAGATAGATAGATAGATAGATAGATAGATAGATAGATAGATAGATAGATAGATAGATAGATAGATAGATAGATAGATAGATAGATAGATAGATAGATAGATAGATATATATATATATATATATATATATATATATATATATATATATATATATATATATATATATATATATATCTCTCTCTCTCTCTCTCTCTCTCTCTCTCTCTCTCTCTCTCTCTCTCTCTCTCTCTCTCTCTCTCTCTCTCTCTCTCTCTCTCTCTCTCTCTCTCTCTCTCTCTCTCATTCATATATAAAAGAAAAGTAAGCGCTGAAATATAAAAGCTTGTAACGTAATGACAATTTTACCATTTAATGACTGATTACACCAAACTGAATTAGCAGACTTGGACGGTATGAGTTCTAAGTAATGATGAAGCAAAAAGGATCCTATAGACCCGTCGACTTAACAGTTTGTTTGGTAATAACATAGGAACCATTAATGGCGACTCGTTAAGTCTGTAGTTGAAGAGACAGTACATGCTTGATTAACACTGGCTTAACAATAATAGCCTTGTTACCTATTACGGGACACAACACTCGCTTATAATTACGTTGCAAGGGATTTATAAATACTGTGAACAATAGTTTGTAAGTACGTACAATGCAGTTTCATGAGCATTTAATATCATTGCAATTAAATTAATTTCAGCGTGCTCATAACGCCATTTGGCCCCAAGTAACATGAATTAATGTTATTGTGACTAATTATTTTGTTATATTTACGGTTTTCTACCGTCAGACATGCTCGTATTGTTTATTTTCGTTTGGTGTTAAACATAATTAAAGTGAGGTACAGTGTAAGACGGAAGTTGTGAGGAATAAAAAGTATGTGGAGTAAGTGGAAGAGATGAAGCGTCAAGGCAGCTAAGTCAGGCTTGATCGACCACGTCAAGGCCACGCCACTTCATGTCAGGTAAACTTGATCAGTTATCCTTCGTGAGGTCACATTCCCCCTGACGTTCTTGTTATTCACGGACACTGACAATTTCTCTTTTGACAGACTCCCCCTACTCATTTTCCTTGTGTATATTTCCTCGTAGTTTGTGATAACGAGACGGTGACCGAAGCTACTACCAATAAAAGGTGGCTAGACAAAGAGTGAGGAAAAAATGTTTGAAGGGAGAGACGGTCAGGAGGGAAAATAACCAATAAATAAAATAAAAAAACGTTAAGGAGCTACTGGAGGGAAAAATATACTAAGGAAAATTAATCAAAGGAAATACACATATAAGGATTCGGAAGGGGAAAGTAT
Organism: Portunus trituberculatus; assembly: GCF_017591435.1. Lineage (NCBI taxonomy): Eukaryota > Metazoa > Arthropoda > Malacostraca > Decapoda > Portunidae > Portunus > Portunus trituberculatus. The sequence goes on from NC_059286.1 coordinate 2,143,065, forward strand.
TAAAAAACGGGGGAGTTATTGTCGTGATAGGGAAAGAAATCTAAAGAGGAAGGTCAACATTCCTAATATTGAATTATGGTAAATAAACAAAACCACACAGCAAGGGAAGATAATTAAAGCAGTAATCCAGGTTAGACTGGCCAGGTAACCTAATTAGGCTCTGGTACGTCCTGTCAGGTATCAGTATGTCTTGTGAAGGTATATGATTAAACTAATATTATCTATCGCATGGAAACTCTATTGTTATTTCATCATATTCTTTCTTTTTCTTTATACTCTGGATATTTTCATTTTTATACAGCTATATTTTATGGCATTATTACTCTTTCTCTTACTACTACTACTACTACTACTACTACTACTACTACTACTACTACTACTACTACTACTACTACTACTACTACTACTACTACTACTACCACTACTACTACTCCACCACTACTACTACTACCACTCCACCACCACCACCACCACTACCACCACTGCTACTACTACCACCACCACCACCACTACACCACCACTACCACCACCACCACACCACCACCACCACCACCACCACTACTACCACTACCACCACTCACCACCACCACCACCACCACCACCACCACACACCACACCACCACCACTGCACCACCACCACCACCACCACCACCACCACCACCACCACCACCACCACCACTCACCACACCACCACCACCACCACCACCACCACCACCACCACCACCACCACCACCACACACCACCACACCACCACCACACCACCACCACACCACCACCACCACCACCACCACCACCACCACCACCACCACCACCACCACCACCACCACCACCACCACCACCACCACCACCACCACCACCACCACCACCACCACCACCACCACCACCACCACCACCACCACCACCACCACCACCACCACCACCACCACCACCACCACCACCACCACCACCACCACCACCACCACCACCACCACCACCACCACCACCACCACCACCACCACCACCACCACACCACCACACCACCACCACCACCACCACCACCACCACCACCACCACCACCACCACCACCACCACCACCACCACCACCACCACCACCACACCACCACCACCACCACCACCACCACCACCGCCACCACTACCACCACCACCACTCACACACACCACCACCACCACCACCACCACCACCACCACTACCACCACCACTACCACTGCACCACCACCACCACTGCTGCACCACCTGCTGCTGCACCTGCTGCTCACCACCACCACCACCACTGCTACCACCACTACCACTGCTGCTGCTGCTACTACCACTACTACTACTGCAATTACTAATAATAATAATAATAATAATAATAATAATAATAATAATAATAATAATAAAGATATAACTACTCTCCACTTTATCTTTCTGTTTGCGTTCTTTCCCATACAAGGCTGCCTCCATACAAACCCTACGTGAGCGTGTTAGTCCTTCATTAATCAGTCACACTTCTCTTTTTATCCACGTCACCCACGACAAACATATCTCTTTCTGTGAAGGTATTCAGACTCCCTTTCTGCGACGCTCTATACCCGCTTCTGTCTATTATACCTATTGTCCTCTGTAAAGATTCATTCAAGAGTTGGTTTTCTCGAGAAGCTAAAAAAAAATCTGACATGTTCCTCTTCCTCTTTTATAATTAAGTGCAACTTTTTATTTATTCGTGTATGTATGTGTGTGTGTGTGTGTGTGTGTGTGTGAGCTGTCATAATGAATTTATATCTCGTTAAGGTGTCAGTGATCAACTTATAGTTAATCTTTACGTATGTTTGGTGTTCAGCATAGCATGCCACCTGTTTTTCATTTCTTTGTTGTAGTAACTTAAGGAAAGAAATGGAGTGCATTTATCGGGAGGAGAAATGGCTGTACGTGTATCGTGTTTGCCTACACAAGAATAGAGCAAAATAAAAACCTTTTATTTAATTTTTTTTCAGAAGCCTAGCTTCAAAGAAATGTAAAATTACTATTCTATTAATATACAGTTAGAAAATAAAAGCGTAAATTATAAGATACGTAGTAAAATACGAAACCTATGTGGAAAAATTATGGAATGCAGTATTAAGACTGAGAAGAAAAGACAAGTTAAAAACATCGATTTGCGGAGCCGTTGGAGACAAAAGCACTTGACTTTTAGCAGTAACGGTGAGAGTGGCTGGCTGGTGCGAGGCTTTTTGGCCTTGTTTGTCGACGGTGTTTCTTGTAGTGAGCACGGGGGATGGAGCGCAAAGGACGGAGGACAAAGGTGAAGAGAACGGAAAGCCAACATAAGGCTCATTTATTTCTTGGTGTATGTTTCTCACTCCCCTGACGGCATTCATTTATGACGCTGGCATCACATAAGGAAGACAACTACAGCCACTTCAAGGGACACACACTCTTAGATCACGGGTGGGTAAGGGCGTAGTGTCACCGCCGCTTCACACTACAGGACACACTCTTGGGAGACACAGGTAGGGTGAAGAAAGGATGTCAGAGCCGCTTCACACAGGCAACGCACACTCTTGTGCTACTGATGGAAATTCAGGGGCCTTATCATCGACTGGTGTTTCCTTTTTTTTTTTTCTGTTATTTTGGTTTATAGATTTCATACTTGTCTGTCGTTGAATATTGGTGAAGCAGAGGCTTTCTCCATTAACCAGTAAACACGTGTCTACCAGAACACGTTAAGACGAAATCCTTCTCTAAAATCTAGATGAATGTCTTTTTTTCGCTATCAGGAATTAATTAAACTTTTTTCTTTTCATACTTTTCTTAATTTCCCTGTTGACGTGAATTTTTAAAACACCGAATATAAAAATAGGTTAGAACTCCAGGACGTATTTGTACGATCTTCCGTCTTTTGTTGGAAGACGCGTGGAGCAGCAAACATTTCCACCTTGGTACGAGTCAGTGGACGTCCTCCGTACATATCGATGAGTAAATAAGAGAAATAAAAGGATAAGCGACGTCAAAGAGAGAGAAACAAATGATATCAGCAGACAATCAATGGTTTCCAGATAACGTTGGAGGCTTTTTCGATGCGTGATTTATACTTGGCACCATCTTTCAGCTGCCCGTGACGCTCCCCTGCTGGTGCGTGGGAGCTGGGCCTTGAATATAATGGAACTCATGTCCTTTCGAAACGTGAATGGTTTAGTTACGTATATGCTGGTTGGGGAAGACTAGAGGGACGAAAGTAATGGAAGTGCTGTGAGGTTGTGTGGGAATAAGATAGGATTTGATTTTGAATGTGGTGTGTGTGTGTGTGTGTGTGTGTGTGTGTGTGTGTGTGTGTGTGTGTGTGTGTGTGTGTGTGTGTGTGTGTGTGTGTGTGTGTGTGTGTGTGTGTGTGTGTGTGTGTGTGTTTGTGTATGTGTGTGTGCTATGTTGGTTTAGAGGGATACTTTACATTTTACTGACTGATTTTTTTTTCTTTTGTGGAAGTTGTCATGACATTGAATGGAAGATAGAGAGACTAATTACAATGGAGGAATCGTAAATGTTTATTGTTTTAGTTTTCATTCTTATAAATGAAATGATTAGTGAAGAGAATAGGGAAAGTTTTAAGAGAAAAAGAGGTGATAATTGAAGGAAATAATTATAAATGATGAATATTACGAGTGCTGATATGCTTTTGAACGTTTGAGGTGCGAGGCGATGACAGATGAGTGGCAGATGCTTATTTTTCAGGATATTGTAATCAACTTTTCAAGGGAGTGAAGTGTGAGTTGGTATCAGGAAAGATAAATAACAGAAACAGCAACGCAGTGAGATTAATAGGACAACCGTGAATATAGTACGTGAAATTATTGTTGTGAAATTAGATTACATGAACATATGAGAAGGAAATAATGAAAGAAACATTGATTTATATAGAGGGAATGTTGAGTATCGTTTAAAATTGTAAGAACAGGTGTGTAGGTGATGACGGTAATGTAAGCTAGGTAAGTCAACAAAAACTCATCAACCCTTTCATGACTAGAAGCAGCGGAGAGGTAAGAGAAAGTACTTTGCATTTCATAAACAACATAAACAAAGTCCACTATTACCTGGAATAACGCTTAACTACACCTGTATATAAGCGAAGCGTTATTAAATGCGCCAGTTAATTCTGAGGCGTCCGGGGATCTTGAGAGAATAATTTTTCGTAGAAGCTAGTGGTGTGTGTGTTCTCCTTTGGTTCAACCTTCACCCTTCCTTCCTCCTGGCCACCTTTCACGACTCCCAATAAAATATACATCAGTATTTGTCTATTCGCCTGATTTTTCTGTTATTCTATTTCCCTTTTTCTCTCTCACTTTCATCAATTCCTTTCTTTTCACCCTGTGGTCAATCAGTGTTCTATCTATATTTATGGCTTTGTTTCCTTTCACTCTGCTACTCTACCTCTCTCTCTTATCTTATTGCAGTTGTCTCTTTCACAGTCTTTTTTCTCTTTCCATCTCTCGTTTGTTCTTCGTATTTCGCTTTCCTTCCACATTTTTGTATTATTTTCCCTTATTTTTGTTTTCGTTGTATCACTCTCACTATTTCTCCCCTGTTCTTTGCAATCTTTATCTCTTCTTCTTTTAGTTATCTTTTTCACCTTCCTACCATTCCTGTTCCTTCTTTTTCTCCTACTCCTTGATCTTCCTTCCGCTTTCTACTCTACTCCCTTCGCTTCCATCTCTTCTTGTTCCTCTTCAGTGTACCTTTTCCTGTTCGTTGGCTCAATATTTTCCTTTCTCCTCCTTACTCTAATCTGCCCTCTCCTTGCCTATCTTTTTGGTCACCCTTACTCAAATTTTCCCTTCCCTTTCTCCTAGATTATGGGTTTCTTCCCTTTCCTTCCTTTCTCTTCCTTTAAATTTGCCTTCCTTTCTTCTTTAATATTAGTTTCTCTTTTCATTCTCTTTTTTTGCTTCTCTTCTTTTTTTTTTTTTTTTTTTTGCTTTTTTTGGCAATTCCTTTTCTTCAATTAAATTCCCTTTATTTCCTTTTATTTATCTTCCCTTCCCTTCCTCTTCCTTTTCATCCCTTCTCTTCCCATCCCTTGCCTTCCCTTCCTCTCTCTTCCCTTCCCTCATCTCTGATTCGTCTTGTCTCCTTCAAGATCATCCTATCCCCCTAAATTTCCTCTTCCTCCCTCCCTCTTCTAACCATCCCTTCCCTTCTCGCCTCGGGTCCGACTCCCCACCTCCAACAGCTCCCAGCGTCTCCAGCCTTCGCCCCCTGAGGAATATTGATCTCCTTCAGTGTCGCTTCCTGACTGGGGCTCGGCGAGGACAAGGTCTGCGGGGAGTTTCAGCTATTTTTGTCTGCAATAAGTTAATTAAATGCAGGTTTTTATGTATAAATACACCAATAATTATAAAATAGGTGTTTATAGTTTAAGCTCCGAGCTGACTGAACGTGTATTAATTCTATATTTTGTGTTATGAATAGCTCTGTGACATGAAGCAGTTTGGATTAGAGTTTAATGGTGCTTTCTTTTATTGATGTGATTGTTCCCGGATTTGTTCTATTTCTTTACGCAAGGTATTTGGTGTCACTTCATTATTTCGTGAAATTTAAGCTCCCTTTTTTGTATGTCACTCAATTATTCCGTGAAGCTTTGTCTATTTTTTTTTTTTTTTGTCTGACTTCCTTCGCAATTCTGTGGAAATAAAGTTTTTCTTCTTGTCCTAAAAGAGTCGTTCATTACTTTCCGAACTTCAATTACTCGCTACAAAAGTTACAGCCTCATATTAGTGACAAAAGTTGATAGCTTCCCTGTGCAGCGAGGGAAGCGATACAGTAATAACAAATCCACGCACTATAAATAATTTGACAAAGTTCATAAAAAGTATCTAGTAAATGAAACGCCATCACACACACACACACACACACACACACACACACACACACACACACACACACACACACACACACACAACATGCAAACAATTAGTTTCAGAGCTTTTATTGCATTGAGAGGAAAACAAATATTATACAAAAAAGTAACTAAAAGTATTTGTTGGAGGGAATGAAATGACGAGCGTGGGAAAATAAAAAGAAACAATCTTACTATTAAAATAAGTTATATTACGGAACATAATTTCTTAAGACGCGTTAAGGAACGTTGGTAGGTATATACTGTTGGGTAAGTCTGCATCTATTGATTGTAATGTATTTGTGGATTTCAAGCATTTCTATTTATCATTTAAAGTAGTATTGAAAATTTCGTTAAATATCTTTAAAAAATTATTTGTCAATCTGTATATCTCACTGAATGCCTGTATGTGTGTGTGTGTGTGTGTGTGTGTGTGTGTGTGTGTGTGTGTGTGTGTGTGTGTGTGTGTGTGTGTGTGTGTGTGTGTGTGTGTGTGTGTGCGTGTGCGTGAGCGTGTGCGTGTCTTTTCACGCAATTCATATGTTAAACTATGTTACGTTATAATACTAATTGTCCACTTATGTAAATCAATATTATCAACATTATTATTATTATTAGTTATTATTATTATTATTATTATTATTATTATTATTATTATTATTATTATTATTATTAATATTATTATTATTGTTAATATTACTATTATCATCATCATTATTATTATTCATTATTATTATCATTATTATCATTTTTGTGTGTGTGTGTGTGTGTGTGCGTGTGTGTGTCTGTCGATCTGTCTCTATCTTCCTGTCCATCAACAACACACTCCTGCCCAGCTCACAAATTCCCGCACACCCGGACCACTGTATTCACCAAATTCCGGAAAATAAGTCGGGCATAAAATATAGAACATGATGAAACCAACTGACGGAAAATTTGACGAAATGCGATTTTTGTGTCTCGTGTGTCTGCTTCGTGTCGCCTCCTCCCGCGGGACACACGATAATACGCCGAAAATAGGATGTGTGTGCGTGTATGTGTGTGGTATTTAAAACAACTTTTAGCTTAACGGATCTCTGCCAATCGGAGGATATTCATTACTTTAATTACTACACATACAACAATTTATCTTTCTAACACTGAAATGCTGTAAATTCATAAGTCAACGTATATGTCTTTCTTTATCATATCTGGGATCTGATTCAAGAGTAATGTTTATATTTGTAATATATGTGGTAAATGTAGGATATTAGATCAGGGGAGAGAGGGAATAACGGGGATGTAGAAGAACAGTTTCATAGCAGGAGGGGGAATGATAGGGATGTGGGGAGTACAAAATATCAGAGCAGAGAGGAGAGGATGACAGATAGATGGGAAGAATGAAATGTTGGAGCAGGAAGGGAAGGTATGACGGAAGTAGGGGGAACAATGTCAAAGTGGGGAGGTAGAGGATGACAGAGAGGTAGGAAGAACTGTCAGAGCAGAGACGATAGGGACTGACAGAGTGAAGAACAAAATGTCAGAGCAGGGAGGATAGTTGATAGGTAGGAGGGGAAACAATATCAGAACAGGGAGGAAGGGGTTGGCAGGGTGTGGGAGGACGTAATTAGTGACACAGGTACACGCATCGCCCCTCGTTGCCAGGTATTCATTGCCTTCACAGCGTCAGCATGTTCAGAATGAAATGAATGATTATATCGATACTAATTCATGTTCGTAATAACGGTGCAACGCTAACAGGATATTTTTATGACTGCTACAAATTATTACAACTAATAATTCATAGGTGGTGATTTTATGGAACACCTATTTAAAAACAATAAGAACTATTATATTCATCTTCTTCACCCTCCGCGTCTCTTCCTCCTCTTCCTCCATACTACTGCTATGACTACCACCGTGCATTACCACTTTAACCATCACTACCACAGCTACTACTGCTGTTAACATTAAGACCACTCCCTACCCTTACCCTTAACATTACCCTCCCGTCCACCAGCCACACGCTCTGCTCCACACCATTCCTGCTGTGAGCCAAATCTCTCAACTTCTCCGTTACAGGCCACAAAGCTTCGCCCGTCCCGCTGCACTTCCCTGTGTGCCGCTCCTCGCCAACACGATCCTCGCCAGTTTATGGTCGACAATCACTCGGTAATTGCATCTCCCATCCACATAAAGTTAGACAGTAGCTATTTGAGGATCACTTACACGTCCCCTACCTTTCCTCGTCTATAATAAATAAATAGATAGATAAATAGATAAACGATCGACAATAATCAATCAAAATTAAAATGATTACTCCATTAGGAAGTATCAATAAAGTTTAATATAAAAGCAAGGAACTGATTTTTAAACAAAGAGATACATATGTGAATGGAAAATACATATTAATGATGTCATTGGGGAGAAAGGTTGAGGATGAGAGATGTAAGGGAAAAGGAAAATATGGAGCAACAGATTTTTTGGTCTTCGTTAGACTGTTAGAAGGTGAAAGAAATAGGGGAGGTGGAGAACGACAAAGAAGAAGAAGAAGAAGAAGAAGAAGAGGAGGAGGAGGAGGAGGAGGAGGAGGAGGAGGAGGAGGAGGAGGAGGAGGAGGAGGAGGAGGAGGAGGAGGAGGAGGAGGAGGAGGAGGAGGAGGAGGAGGAGGAGAAAATGGGAGGAAATAAAAGATGCGCGAAGAGGAAGAAAGAGGAAGAGAATAAGTGCATGAACCTTTGATAGATATAAATAACCTTTTGTGAACTTTCACGCTAAAGGTTTGCCTAACAAGTCTTATTCAGGGTCTCTTATTCATATCTTCGGAAAACTCTAAACCAAAAGAAAATGAAGCCTCAAGGAAGGGAAGAGTGATGGCTGTGCAGGGGTTTGGTTTTGTTACTCTGCCTTTTCCATTTAAAAGTGAAGTCGTCTACGCAGTGAGGAAAGTAAGACTGCAGGGAAAACACGAGCACATTGGAGAGTTAGCAAGAACCTCAACGACTTTACTCTTTCACTGCCATAAGCAACAATTCAAAGCACTAAAAAGAAATATATGAACTCTTTACAAGCACGCACAAGAGAGAAGGGAATGAAAGAAGAATAAACGTTGCAATTTTTAGTCCGTATAATGCTTGGAAGTGGCTCGGGAACAAGAAATGTCTCAGAATGGCTGGTGACTGAGGGTTAAAGAAATACTCACAAGAGACCACTGCAATACGCTCAGTGGCGCAGCAAGAAGAAGCCTCCCTGAGGAACCCACTCCGGCCTTCCTCCTCTTCGCAAAGCACAATAAATATCGCTTCTTCTCTTGCCCTGCTGCCTTGAAAACTCGGCCAGCAGCCGCCAACCCGCCATCCCACTAGCCCCTCCCGCTCCTGGGTAGGCTGTGACACATTGCTTGTTGGCTTGGGAAGTTTTAAAGCTGTGTTTTTGTAGATTTTTCGTGAAGCATCAAAATAATTACAGGGAAGTTTGGGCACGTGCAGCACAAGTGGTAGCAGCGCTGACTTAAAACATGGAAAATAAAAGGATGAATTAACGAAGAAAGTATAGGTTTTAAAGGGTAATTTTGCAGAATCACTTTTTTCACTATCTTTATACCAACTTATACCAACTACATCTATAGAAACCCGCAACTGCAACGTTATATTGTGATGCTAAACATTTTCTCTCTCTCTCTCTCTCTCTCTCTCTCTCTCTCTCTCTCTCATCAGCAGCCCGAATAAAGGCCATGCGATAAATGATTCCTGAAGGTGTAACACTGTGGTGAGAGAATCAAGGGTGAAACACAAGCACTTTAATAATCTAACGTTACGAATATCGTCCTGCATGAGCATCATCGTGGTCTCTTGTAATAGAAAAGGTAACTGAAACAGAATATTGGGCTGCATCCAACCAGTAAATTCCACACTCTTGACACACTTGTCTTGCTTATCGTGAATGTATTTTACTTGACGAATCCTCGGAGTTCAGGTACAAGGTTTATTGAATTCATGTATAACAGCTGATGTTTATGTTGACAACACAACATTAGATTTCAGGAGGCAATTTATATTACCTGAAATTACATTCTTGAGGTTGTATACCTGCTTAAATTTACATACGTAAGTAATAGCTTGGAAGCTTTAATATTCTCACGAGGTTACATAAACACGTTATGAATATCTTCTAAGGCCTCGAAACACAATCTGGGAATACTGATAAAAAAAAATAAAACACTGAAAGGAGAATACAATAATTACCAGAAGAAAGTCATGGTAATGAAGTAAGAAAAATAATCATCCAAAAATAAGACGCAGATCACACGGAGATTCAAAAAATTATCCGATACACGTTCTGGATGAAAAGATACTGGTAGATGACGTTAAGACAAGAAGAAAAGTGAAGGAAAGAAACCTGTGGAACGGAGGACTAAGAATAAAAAGGATGATCGATTTGCAAACCAGACCAAAAACATGTGCTGGTTCCAAAATGTAAAGATATTTGTTTATATCCATTACTGACAGGAATATATATATATATATATATATATATATATATATATATATATATATATATATATATATATATATATATATATATATATATATATATAATTTTTTTCTGATGTGTGAGGTGAATCGATATACGTGAAATTGTGTTACATGAACATCTATATGTAAAAAAGAGTAAAAAAGAACACACACACACACACACACACACACACACACACACACACACACACACACACACACACACACACACACACACACACACACACACACACACACACACACACACACACACACACACACACACACACACACACACACACACACACACACACACACACACATACAGGATCTCTCTGATCGCCGGTATGGCTTCCATTAGGCAGCTCTACTGGTAATCTTCTGGCTTTCCTTACTGAGTCTTGGTCATCCTCTTTTAGAGATTTCGGTGAAATTTTTGCTATTGCGTTAGAGATATCAAAAGCTTTTGATAGAGTCTGGCACAAAGCTTTGATTCCAAAACTGCCCTCCTACGGTATCTATCCTACTCTCTGCAATTTTATCTCAAGTTTCCTTTCCGACCATTGTATTGGAGCCGTGGTGGACGGATACTGTTTTTCTAAATCTATTAACAGTGGTGTTTCTCAGGGTTCTGTGCTGTCACCCACTCTCTTTCTATTATTGATTAATGATTTTCTTAACCAAACTTCTTGCCCTATCCACTTCTACGCTAATGATACCATCCTACATTTTCCCAAGTCTTTCCAGAAGCGACCAACCCTTTAGGAATTCAAGAAATCATGCAGGAGCGCCATAGAACGCCTGACTTTTGATCTTTCTAAGATCTCTGTTTGGGACAGAGAAAACTTAGTAGTGACCATTGCCTAAAAAAAAAAAAAACTCAATTCCTTCATCTATCAACTCGACAGAACCTTCCAGGCAACTATTCTCTCTTCGTCATTGACACTTAACTGTTCCCATCTTCTACACTAAATTTCCTCGGTCTGTCCTTTACTCATAATCTAAACTGGAAACTTGACATCTCATCTCTTGCTAGAACAGCTTATATGAAATTAGTTTCTCATTTCTCTAACTCATAACTCTGTACAAAGGTCATATCCGTCCTTGTATGGAGTACTCTTCGCCTATTTGAAGGGGATTCCACTCACACAGTTTTATTAGATAAGGTGGAATCAAAAGCTTTTTGTCTCATCAACTCCCCTCCTCTGACTGACTGTCTTCAGACTCTTTCTTCCCCACAGAATGTTGCATCTCTTGCTATTTTCTACCGTTATTTTCATGCTAACTGCTCTTTTGATCTTGCTAACTGCATGCCTGCCCTATTCCTGTGGCCTTGCTCAACAAGGATTTCTTCTTCTACCCCTATTCTGTCCAACTCTCTAGTGCATGAGTTAACCAGTACTCTCAATGATTCATACCTTTCTCTGGTAAACTGGAACTCCCTGCCTGTGTCTGTATTTGCAACTGTTACGTTGACCGGTTAAACGGGTAAGATTGGCATCGGGGAGCCGGTGAACAATAACAATAAAAAAAAAACACACTGCAGGTTCAACTGGTGAGGAAATGCAAAGGGGGCACTTTAAAAAGCTATTTTAATAACCCACAATGAAACTGACACACATAGATATAACATGAAACATGAAACACAGATATATAACATGAAACACAGGAAAATGACATACACATATACATATAACACAGAAATAAATACAACAATAAAGAACCCAACTTAATAGCTAACAATAATCCTAATCCTATATGGAGGCAATGTGGAAAACACGGGACGAGTGGAAGTGATACGTATGCGGTGTCGCAGTGGTGAACTGCTGGGTGATGGTTGATCCCACGGCAGTCCCAAGAGGCGTTGTGTTCACTGGTTGAGGCCTGGACCTCGACTTGCCTTTCCAGAAAGCCGAGCTTGCTTTAACACTTCCGCTGGAGTCGAATGGGGCCGCGTGAAGCCAACTTCGGGACAGTAGCGGGGCTTCATGAAACGGTGACGTGGAAAGGGAGGCGGAGAGGTGGCGAACGAGGTAACAAACGGAGGAGGGGATGGTAGTGGAGTATGTTACGGGCGGGCCGTAACACAACTTGCTTTGACTTGACTCCATTTAAGAGGGAGTTTTCAAGACATTAATCCCTGACTTTTGGCTAACCCTTTCGGATCTGTAAGGGAACTGGCAACTAAGTGGGCCATTTTTTTTTTCTTTGTTGGCCTTGCCCAGTCTTTCCCTCTTACACACACACACACACACACACACACACACACACACACACACACACACACACACACACACACACACACACACACACACACACACACACACACACACACACACACACACACACACACACACACACACACACACACACACTGGCATACATACACACAAAAAACAAATAAAATGGAATAAAAAAAATAGTAGTAAAAACAACACAGGCACAAATGCACACAAAAACAAATATTATTAAAAAAGAAAAATAATGATAAAGATAAAAACAACAACAACAACAACAATAATAATAATAATGATAATAATAATAATAATAATAATAATAATAATAATGATACTAATAATAATAACAATTGTAAATACATGAACAAATAAATAAAAGACAAACATTTACATCCCTGTTCGTAATAAGCTGCACTAATCTAAAGAAGGATTTTGGATAGTAAAGGTGAAGGTTCTTTCCTACTGACCGTTCCCTCCAGTCGCGGCCCTCGTGTTTCAACAACACACTAAACAGTTACCTAGAGCACAATGTCTCTTTATAACTCCCCTCGCTTACATCTTTTCCGGCTGGTTATATATTTCAGTACACCGCAACAAAATCTATCTCTTCTCTCCATTCAGTTTTCTACACACGCCACCTTCTTTTGCTCTCCTATCACTCCAAGTAACGCATACACAGCATGAATCAATAAAGTAAAAACATATAAACTGCCTTACACACTGATTCATTTCCTCATGTTATCCTCATGCATAAGATGTGTCTAATCTTTTAAACGCCCTAATGATTTAACATTAACAACCATATTCATGAATCTATTACATTTACATACCACTCTATGAACCAATTTCATTTTATCCTTTATAGCAAACACTTGAGTTTACCACGACATCTCTAAGTTAACATCTATACGTCATCATCTTCTCGCCAATGAAGAAAGGCACTCTATAGCATCATGAGATTAAGATTAATTGCCTCTAGGCTTACCCGCTAATTGGACCCACGTACCCTATACAGATTACCCGGGAGGTCATAGTTGTACCCTTGGTTTCAGGTATTTGCTCCTCCCTACGCGGGCTTAAGAGATCAAGAAGAGGGAGAGAGCGGAGCTGCAAGTGCTTACATCTCGATATTTCCTACTTCTCTTGAGACTGATTATAATTACGTATAAGAACAGTGGTGAAAATGAGAGAAAATTATGTTAAAGGTCTCTCTCTCTCTCTCTCTCTCTCTCTCTCTCTCTCTCTCTCTCTCTCTCTCTCTCTCTCTCTCTCTCTCTCTCTCTCTCTCTCTCTCTCTCTCTCTCTCTCTCTCTCTCTCTCTCTCTCTCTCTCTCTCTCTCTCTCTCTCTCTCTCTCTCTCTCTCTCTCTCTCTCTCTCTCTCTCTCTCTCTCTCTCTCTCTCTCTCTCTCTCTCTCTCTCTCTCTCTCTCTCTCTCTCTCTCTCTCTCTCTCTCTCTCTCTCTCTCTCTCTCTCTCTCTCTCTCTCTCTCTCTCTCTCTCTCTCTCTCTCTCTCTCTCTCTCTCTCTCTCTCTCTCTCTCTCTCTCTCTCTCTCTCTCTCTCTCTCTCTCTCTCTCTCTCTCTCTCTCTCTCTCTCTCTCTCTCTCTCTCTCTCTCTCTCTCTCTCTCTCTCTCTCTCTCTCTCTCTCTCTCTCTCTCTCTCTCTCTCTCTCTCTCTCTCTCTCTCTCTCTCTCTCTCTCTAAAGTAATAGTGGGTCATGCAGAACACACACTCCAGTATTCGAGAGGTACTTCCTTGGTCATTAACGGAGAATTAGTGTAACAAAGAAATACGACTCATTTACAAATTAAATTCCTTCAGTTTGCTAAAACAATTTCTCTCTCTCTCTCTCTCTCTCTCTCTCTCTCTCTCTCTCTCTCTCTCTCTCTCTCTCTCTCTCTCTCTCTCTCTCTCTCTCTCTCTCTCTCTCTCTCTCTCTCTCTCTCTCTCTCTCTCTCTCTCACACACACACACACACACACACACACACACACACACACACACACACACACACACTATTTGAAAATGTTGGCAGAAAAATACTTGATTCTACAAGTTATTTGAAAAAGAAAGACATAAAAAAACAAAAGGAATTTTCAAAACTAAAAATCAAATAAAACTCGGGAACATAAATCATACACTTTGATGAAAAGTGACGACAGGAGGGCAATAATAGATTACAGGTTATGAGGGAGCACCATAGAGACTTCAGATAGGATAGACGGAGGTCTGGGAACAGCTATTTCTTCTAAACTGTTCCCCTGCTGCCCATATATGTGATGAAGTAAGACGCATGTATGTAAAGTTGCCATATATGAGGGCACCATTACCTAGATATGATAAAAGACCACAACTCAGAAAATGAATCGCGCCTTTTTTAAGAGATAATTTGAGATTAAAGCACACTTATTGATCCAATAAAACAACTACACACACACACATACACACACACACACACACACACACACACACACACACACACACACACACACACACACACACACACACACACACACACACACACACACACACACACACACACGCACACACACACATACCTGTGAAAAATTTGGAACCAGTCATCGCCGCTAGATGCGGTGCTCTGTTTCAGGTCGCGATGAGTCGCCGCCTCTACACACACACACACACACACACACACACACACACACACACACACCCGGTAGCTCAGTGGTTAGAGCGCTGGCTTCACAAGCCAGACCGGGGTTCGATTCCCCGGCCGGGTGGAGATATTTGGGTGTGTCTCCTTTCACGTGTAGCCCCTGTTCACCTAGCAGTGAGTAGGTACGGGATGTAAATCGAGGAGTTGTGACCTTGTTGTCCCGGTGTGTGGTGTGCGCCTGATCTCAGGCCTATCCGAAGATCGGAAATAATGAGCTCTGAGCTCGTTCCGTAGGGTAACGTCTGGCTGTTTCGTCAGAGACTGCAGCAGATCAAAGAGTGAAACACACACACACACACACACACACACATCAGTGGTTGTAGTTACATCAGCAGCAACAGCAGTAGTAGAAACATTGGTAATACGAGTAACAACATCCGCGGGGATGGGAAGGAAGGAGATAAAAAAACAGTCTGGGTCAGAGTGGCCTCAGTAGTACAAATATAAAAAGGCGAAATAAATCTTTGTAAAGCCCGAAGGAATTATAAAGATACACACAGTTCTCGCCCTTCCCTTCCTGAACAACGAACTCGCATCACGGAACCTTCACCCGGACGCCACAAGCCACCACAGGGGTCCCGTCCTCGAACCTTTTCCCCTTTAAAGGCTCACCGGGGGCGCCACTCCAATGCTCCTTCCACCTTCTGTAAATACTTATTGACCGTAAGTCAGAGTTTGCACCCCGGCACTTCAGGGGGCGGCGTGGAAGGAAGGATGGAAAGAAAATAGGTCTCCTTGGGAATGTAGAGACGGCTTGATATTTTGAAGGAAGAGAGTAGGAATATGAAGAGAAAGAGAGGGAATAGAGGAGACGGTATGAAGAAGAGTGAGAGAGGAGAAGGGAAGGAGTAAAGAATATAAAAATTAGGAGAGGAAGAAGAGGAGACGATATGAAGAGAATTACAAGCAGAAGAGGAAATATGAAAACAAGAGTAGGGGAAGAGACGATACGAAAAGAAATAGTTAAGAGGACGATATGAATAGGAGAGGGAGGAGAGAAGACAATACGAAGAGGAGCGACAGTAGAGAACACGACATAAAGAGGAATAGGAGGACATGAGAGAATATGGAGAGAAGAAAAAGAAAAAAAGAGGAAGCAAATAGGAAAGGAAAAAGTGAAAAGAAAACGTCAAGGAAAAAATAAACCCTAGATTGCATTACCCTCCCTTCCCAATAATTTCGTTCCTCTTTATCAAACTTTACCATGTGTCGATTTACGTAAGACAAAGAAAAATAACCTCTATGTATTCTGTCAGCTTTCTATCACATGCCAGAACAAATACATGCAAATTAGGTGGAAAGCAGACTGTGGTATCATCCCTAATGTTTAAATCTACGTATATTTATGAAAAAAGTGCATTTCAATATCATGTCAATTTTAAACCATAAAGTAAAATCAATCGATATACAAGAACATGGAAACAACTTAAAACGTCATTAATTAAGTTTTGATATGTACAGTAAAGCTAACAGTCCACATAAGAACATAAAAATATCATAAATATCGCAAGTATAAAAATAACAGGATAGGATAAGACCAAATACTGTTCAGTCACGCATCAAGAGACATTGAGGTTGGTGGCCGCAACTCACTCTCTTCTTGACTTCATCTTGTCCCTCACACTATAATTCCTCCTTTAAATTCTTCCTAACATTCTCATATTCTCTCTCTCTCTCTCTCTCTCTCTCTCTCTCTCTCTCTCTCTCTCTCTCTCTCTCTCTCTCTCTCTCTCTCTCTCTCTCTCTCTCTCTCTCTCTCTCTCTCTCAACTTCCTTAATGATCATTTTAACTTTATAAGGTGACTCATTTCAGACAATGATGATAATTGATATAGGGAAAAAAACTTTACCTTTATAATAAAAACATAATACAAGGAGGAGGAGGAGGAGAAGGAGAAGAAATAAGAAGAAAGGGAGGTGGTAGGAGAAATGAGGATAAAAGGAAAGAGGAGACGAGTGATGAGCAGGGACGAAGAAAAGTTGGACTGAGAAGGAGGAAGAGGAGAGCGGAAGGGAGGAGAAAAAAGAGTGAAGAGAAAAGGGAAGGAAAGACGAAGGAGTGAGAGAAGAAAGAGAAAAAGCAGAACGAGGAGGGAGATGAAGAAGGAGATGTGAATTTAAGACTCCTAGATGTAGTTGACGAACGTGTGAAATGTCTTGCGAGGATTGCCATAGAAATAACATTACTAAGAAGATGGTGAGTTTTATGGAGTCGTTTGCACGTAAAGGTCATTGTGGGAATCGTTTGTATATAAAAGACTCGTTAGAATGGCATCAAAATTCCCATAAAACACAGACGCCTACTATTAAAAACGAGAAACACAAGAATGAAAAAGA
>NC_059286.1:2165681-2173181 GCF_017591435.1 Portunus trituberculatus
GAGAGAGAGAGAGAGAGAGAGAGAGAGAGAGAGAGAGAGAGAGAGAGAGAGAGAGAGAGAGAGAGAGAGAGAGAGAGAGAGAGAGAGAGAGAGAGAGAGAGAGAGAGAGAGAGAGAGAGAGAGAGAGAGAGAGAGAGAGAGAGAGAGAGAGAGAGAGAGAGAGAGAGAGAGAGAGAGAGAGAGAGAGAGAGAGAGAGAGAGAGAGAGAGAGAGAGAGAGAGAGAGAGAGAGAGAGAGAGAGAGAGAGAGAGAGAGAGAGAGAGAGAGAGAGAGAGAGAGAGAGAGAGAGAGAGAGAGAGAGAGAGAGAGAGAGAGAGAGAGAGAGAGAGAGAGAGAGAGAGAGAGAGAGAGAGAGAGAGAGAGCACCAGGGGCGGCAGTGGACCACTCCTCTTCACCAGTACCAGCAGTCGGCCGCGGACCCTAACCACCACCTCGGACTAGCAGGCCTCGCTCACTACCATCCCTCACCATGGTACAGCCAGCTTGCCCCCGCCGCCAACTAAAGGTCGTCTCTAGCAACGTCCGTGGTCTCCGGACTAACCTTGCAGACTTATACCACAACTGTGTGCAACGACACAATGCAGACGTTGTTGTGGTGACCGAGACATGGCTGAACAGTGAGGTGGAGCCCACGTATGGCAGGATGCAGGGCTTCACCCACTGGGTGAGGAGGGACCGACAGGAGCGAACAGGAGGTGGAGTGGCTGTCTGCTTCAAGGAAGGAATGCAGGCCCAGCTACTCGACATAGACACGCCTCCAATGATGGAGATGATGTACTTCCGAGTAATGCTGGCAGACCGCTCAGCCCTCCTGCTGTGTGCCCTGTATCGCCCCCCGCGACAAGGGCCTGACTCACTCTTGTACCTGACTGAGACCTTAGACAACCTGATGATGGCACACAGCTGCAGCCACGTGCTGATTGTGGGGGATCTCAATCACCACCTGGAAAGAGACGCCTACGAGAATCTCCTGAGGTGCAGGGTCTGACAGATCATGTCACCTTCCCCACACATGAACGAGGAGGGACATTAGACCCTGTCATCTCAGACTACCAGGAAGACAAGCTTCAGTGTCATCAGCTGGGGCTCGTGGGCAGCTCTGACCATCACGCTGTACTGACACAGCTGGAAGTGGGCGTGGCTCAGGACGAGGCCACCACCCGCACCATCTGGCTGTGGAACAAAGCAGACTGGGCTTCCCTGCGCCGCGACCTGACCCACACCCCATGGGCCACTTTGCTACAGGGAGGAGCAGAGAGTGAAGCACTTGCACTCACCTCTCACCTTCTCGCCCTCCAGAGACGCCACGTCCCACACAGGGAATACACCACCAGATCGACGGATCAGCCATGGTTTGGCTACCGTTGCCGTGTTGCTGCCGAGGCAAAGTATGCTGCCTGGCTCCGCTACAAGAGGAACCCGACTCGGCGCAACAAGGACCTGCACAGGGCTGCATGCAGGAGGATGGTGGTAACCAGCAAGTGGGCCTTAAAAAAGTGGGAGGAAAGCCTGCGCCGGAAACTGTGTGGCACTGGCGTAGGAAACAAAACTTGGTGGTCTCTTGTTAAGGACAAACAAGGAACTGGCCACCAAGAATCCATCCCTCCCCTCAGCAAGCAGGACGGTACTGTCGCCACCAGCAGTAAGGAGAGGGCACAGTTGCTGGCTTCCTTGTTTGCTGGAAAAATGAAGGTCGGGAATCCACAGCAGCCACCGCCTCAGCTGGTCCAGCAATGTGAGAAGACTGTCACCATGGTGGAGGTGACGCATCAGCAGGTGAAGCGATTATTGCGGGGCTGGACACACAGAAAGCCACCGGCCCTGATGACATCAGCCCGCACCTGCTGAAGCGATGCTCCCAGGAACTGGCTGCCCCTCTCACCCAAGTCTTCACAACTTGTGTACGGGAAAACGTCTGGCCTTCAGTGTGGAAGGAGGCTCGAGTAGTTCCTGTACACAAAAAGCTCCAGGACGGACCCAAAAAACTACAGACCCATATCCCTGTTGTCAGTGGTGGGTAAAGTGTTTGAGAGGGTCGTGGCAGAGGTGGTGTGTAGCCATCTCAAGGACAATGCCCTCCTCTCAGACCAACAGTTTGGGTTCAGACCTGGAAGGTCAACCTCCGACCTAATGATGCTTCTCACCAGGCATTGGCAGGACGCCCTCGACGACGGCAAGGACACTATAGTGGTTGCTTTGGACATAGCAGGAGCTTTTGATAAAGTATGGCACAACGGATTACTAGAAAAGCTTCGTGCTAAAGGCATCCAGGGTGGCTTGCTACGACTCTTGGGAAATTACCTGCAGGACAGAAGCCTCAAGGTGGTTGTCAACGGGCAAACATCTGAGTCCCTGCCTGTGGAGGCATCAGTGCCACAGGGTTCAATTCTTGGCCCACTCCTGTGGAATATCTACGTGGATGATCTTCTCCAGCTACTGCCAGGAGTCATGGCCTATGCTGATGACTGCACCCTCTCCTATACCTATCCACGCCAGGACAGTGGGCGGGCTGCTGAGGCCATCAATCAGCAGCTACGAGTGATAAAGGAGTGGGGTGCTCGCTGGCAAGTGACATTCGCGCCGGAGAAGACACAAGCAATGGTTGTCTCTCGGTCCCCAGCCGCCATGGCAGCAATGGCAGGAAAGTTGTCTTTGGCGCTGCTGCTCTCCCACTCCAAGATGACGTCAAGATACTTGGAGTGGAGGTGGATCGAGGGCTGAGGTTTGACAGGCATGTCAAAACCATTGCCAAGAAAGCCTCTCACAGGATCTCCGCTCTCAGAAGGATCGCCAGTTTCCTCGACAGGAAGGGGAGACTGCTGCTGTACAAGGCACAGGTGCGGCCCCACCTTGAATACGCAGCTCTCTCCTGGATGTCCTGTGCCGCCACACACAGAAGGAGACTGGACAGCATCCAACGCCGCGCCATACGGCTAGTAGATGCTGCACTACCACCTCACCCAGAGCCTGAGCGTCCCCTTGATTCACTGGAACACCGCAGAGACGTGGCGGCGATCGTAGTGTTCCATAAGGCACAGGTGCAAAGAGTGCCACATCTGGCAGGGCTGCGTCATCCTCTAAGAGTCACCGCACGGAGCACGAGAACGGTGCTCAATGGTGGTGACGCCGTAGAGGTGCCGCGATCCCACGGGTGTCAGCATCAACGCACCTTCGCAGGACGCGTCTCCAGGATGTGGAACTTGTTCACGGCCGCGGTGCCTCACGTCCAGGAGATGAACACACACAGTGTCAAACTGATGGCACATAAGTGGAGACAGACACTGCCAACTCCTCTGACACTCTTTGTGACGTGACACTCAGTGTAGTGCAGTGCGTGAATAGTGCTAGTGAAGTGAAACGAATAGTGCTCCATTTACATGCTGACCATCTTGTATATTATCTATTTTTAAGTCTTGTAAATATTGTAGAGAAATAGATTGTAGTACCCTTAGAATAGGTAGCACACGACAGTGCGCCTTTGGGTACATGTTCCTTTGTATTAAGTTTTGTTTAAATAAAAAAAAAAAGAGAGAGAGAGAGAGAGAGAGAGAGAGAGAGAGAGAGAGAGAGAGAGAGAGAGAGAGAGAGAGAGAGAGAGAGAGAGAGAGAGAGAGAGAGAGAGAGAGAGAGAGAGAGAGAGAGAGAGAGAGAGAGAGAGAGAGAGAGAGAGAGAGAGAGAGAGAGAGAGAGAGAGAGAGAGAGAGAGAGAGAGAGAGAGAATTTCACCGATTACCTGAATTACTTTATAAATCATTACAGCTAATCTTCATTTATTGGAAGATAGCAGTGTTAGTTCCTTTATTCTTGAGAACAACCCAAGTCTTAAGTAGATAAAATGGCACACTTAAGTAGCAGATTGTAGGGAAGTTTGATTTCAGTTTCTATTGGATGTCAGTTCCTATCTTGTGTAGAGAAGCGTTGAAGAATCATTGAAACAGTAGATTTTCGAAGAAGTCATAGAATAAGACTAGGAAGAATAACTCAAAGCGAAGTGTTACTGGTAGTGGAAGAACAGAAAGGAGAGGAAGGCAGAGAGAGAAGGGACGGACGCTAAAAATGGGAAACGTTTTGTAGGGAAAGATCGTAAAAATAAAAGGAACAGGCAAGGATGAACAGAGGGAAGGAGGGAAGGGTGGAAAAAACACACAAAAGGAAATTTATGGGACAAGGAAGAGAGGAATAAAGAGAGAGAAAGAAGAAAGGGAAGGTTTGGAGAAAGCAGTATTGTATTTAATGTTGCGTTTTGTTGAGTTAATAGAGGAAATATCCACAAAATTTCGAGAGAATGAGAGAGAGAGAGAGAGAGAGAGAGAGAGAGAGAGAGAGAGCAAAGTTTCTATTAATGATGCAAATCCAGATTCGAGAAATTCGTGACTCGATGCATAAAGTTTCTATTTTTATATCAAGAGTTTATAAGTATATTATCTGTGTGTGTGTGTGTGTGTGTGTGTGTGTGTGTGTGTGTGTGTGTGTGTGTGTGTGTGTGTGTGTGTGTGTGTGTGTGTGTGTGTGTGTGAAAGGGAACTTGCGTGTGCTATCATATTTTTCTTCAGATATTATTTATATTCTATTATCTTCTTAGTATGTCTTTAGAATTATTTTCCGGAAAAGTGTTTAGAAAAGTTTCACCTAAATTATGATCAAAGATTCGCAACTTCAAGGCTTTGCTCCCGGAGGATTGATATTGATAAACACACACACACACACACACACACACACACACACACACACACACACACACACACACACACAGACTCAGTTTTCTTTTCCCAAGGCTATTTTTGCCAGTGAAATAAAAAGATCACCGAAGTCTTTCGTGGATTTTGAAGAAAAGGAAGAAAGGAAGGGCGGTCTGGTGCATCTGTGGAGCGTCAGCAGCAGCAGCAGCAGCAGCAGCAGCGGCGGCGGCCAGAGGAGGGCGGACACGCCAGGGTACATGTGGCCCCTCATTCTTGACACGCCCACCCTGCCACTGTGCCGGAGCTGAACTGAACTCCACTTTGTGTTTCTTATTTTGATTCCATGAGGAGAAGTGACCTAGCGAATCATTTCCAGAGCAGAGGCATCATGGTGAACCTTAATTTAAATCATTATTTTTTTTTTCTAGAAGTAGTAATTTAGCTTTGTTTTCAGAAACATGGCAAGTTGACAGGCTTTTTCTTTTCTGAAGCCTAGCAACTTAGCGAGATTTTTTTCTAATGCGTGGCAACTTAGCGAGAACCTTTTTTAATGTGTTGCAACTTAGAGATGCTTTTTCTAACACTTGGCAAATTGGAGAGACTATCCTCTAGTGTGTGGCAACTTAGCATGACTATTTTCTAAGGTGTGGCAACTTAGCGGAGATATTTTCTAAAGCGTGACGATTTAGTATAGCTTTTTTCTTAGGCGTGATAACCGGGCTTTTTTCTGTGACGTGGCAGTTTAGCGGGATCTTTTTCTTTCTAGTTTGCCCGAAAACTATAAATAGATAAAATCAGCCAGAGACTCATTCAGTGAAGATTTCAGTATATCCTCCCCTTCACTTTCCGCACGACACTCTTAAAGTTATCCACACCCACATGCCGGCATACATATAGGCTCACATCGTGCCACTTCAATCACAAAACAGAAACACAGAATGCTTAGAAAAGTGTCGGTCGTTCATACCTGCCATTTCTGTCTTTACCCTCTGACTGCCACCTGGTGCACCTTTCCTTATAATTACCAATCACATCTTTTCCTAATTAGCAATCACATCTTTCCCTAATTAGCAATCAGTCTGAGACATCTTTAAACGGGGCAAACAGTGCAAAATATATTCATTTCACTCATTATTTTTTTGTAAAAACTTATGAAGGTCTCATACATTCCATATAGTTGCGATAATTGTTTCATATCAAATTGAATATGTTAACGCCTCACTTCTTCAAATTAGTTAGACCTTGCTCTCATTTGACTCAGTGAATGATAAGTCCTATCAACTTGTGAGGTGGTCTGCTGTGAATGTAGATATTAAAAAGCAGACTGCAATAACAACAAAAGGAAAAATAAATGTGCTCAAAAATAAACTGCTGTGGCTGCAGTTTAACTTCTATTTTGTGAACTTCCCTAGGATGAGTAGTACAAGATAACGAGCGTCGTGCATTGGCAGCCAAAGCGTTCGTGAAATCAAACACATGGAACATCATATGTCCAATGACGTGTAAAAGAATCTCGTAAACTCGATGCGAAAACAATAATGCAAATTTCAGCCTTGGTTATCCACTCTCAGGCGTCGCTATTCAGGAAGAAAAACTGATAATCCCGTGAAATTCCCAGCAACGAACACTAGACATTCGTAAAACGCGCTTCGTTGAATGACACCTTACTTTTGCCTTCATGTTCTGATGAGTGCGAGACGAAGCCACGGATAAGAGTGATTCTGTTTTGCTTTCACGCGGTGCCTCGAGCTTGCGTTTCTTTTACGAGTTGAGATGTGCCCAGGCTTACTTTAAATGAAGGTCACTCACTGTGCTGTATGCTCTCCGCCAGCGCTGAAATAGCGGTGTGGATGAGAGGAGACTGTGACAACGAAGTCCAAAAGAATATAATAGCGACGGAATCTTGTTCATTTTATTTTTTCATTTATTTTTTTTCGAATCATGTCTGTCTCTCTCTCTCTCTCTCTCTCTCTCTCTCTCTCTCTCTCTCTCTCTCTCTCTCTCTCTCTCTCTCTCTCTCTCTCTCTCTCTCTCTCTCTCTCTCTCTCTCTCTCTCTCTCTCTCTCTCTCTCTCTCTCTCTCTCTCTCTCTCTCTCTCTCTCTCTCTCTCTCTCTCTCTCTCTCTCTCTCTCTCTCTCTCTCTCTCTAGTAGTCCATGGTATATATAGGATTTACCTTCCAAACAAAAAATAAGAATAAAAATGAGAAGCAGAGTCCGGGTAGCCTTCATGATGCAGCGGAAGTCTGGAAAAGCAGATCAGGGCAGAAAATGTTCACTGTACAATTTTGTCGACGTATTTTCTGCCACATTTGTAATCTTGGGGTTAAGATTGATGTATATTCCAAAAATGGTCTGTGTGTCTAGTTTTTCTTTCTTATACAGGACAGAGAAGAGCGGAGTAAAGTCTCTAGCCGTCAAGTGGTACCTGTGTGTTGAGAATATTGTGTGTGAAGTTTCAGAGTACAAAATATTAGTTACTGTTACGAAGAATCAATACGTATCGAAGTTAAACACAATAGAATAAAGAGAAAAAGTGTAACAGTATTTAAATTAAAATGATACGAAGAAAGAGCGTAGGAAAATTGAAAATACAAGTACAAAGAAAAACATGTTTACAAAATTTTGCAAATACTGGTGTAAACGAGAGGTGTTAATGGTATAGAAAGAAGTACGAAGAAAGATGGTGTAGCAATAATAAGCGAGTGCAATAATACTGGTGTGAAAAAAAGTAATAAAAATAAACTGACAAGTATGAATTGTGTAAACGAGCATCTGAACACTTAGCAAATAATATAGTTTCCTTTATGTTAAAGAATAAA
>NC_059286.1:2178181-2188181 GCF_017591435.1 Portunus trituberculatus
GGGTAGATTCAAAATTTTAGATAGTCCAGAAATAAAAAAAAAAAACAATAGGACTGTAGTTTGAGATAATGGAACGGCCACTTATTTCATGAATAGCTTGAATGTAGGCAAACCTCCAGCAAGAAGGAAGTATAGATGTTTGACAAGGAAAGTGCAAGTATGGAAACAGTTTCTGAGAACCATTGGAAAGATCCCATCATGTCCACAAGTCTTTAAAGTATGAAAAACATGATTAACAGAAATAGTTTCAATGCTCAGTTGTCATTGTTACGGCCCGCCCGTAACATACTCCACTACCATCCCCTCCTCCGCTTGTTACCTCGTTCGCCACCTCTCCGCCTACCCTTCCACGTCACCGTCTCGTGAACCTTCCACGCCACCGTCTCATGAACCTTCCACGTCACCGTCTCATGAAGCCCCGCTACTGTCCCGAAGTTGGATTCACGCGGCCCCATTCGACTCAACCGGAAGTGTTAAGCCAGCTCTTGGCTTTCTGGAAGTCAGTCGAGGTCCAGGCCTCAACCAGTGAACACAACGCCTCTTGGACTACCGTGGGGATCAACCATCACCCAGCACTTCACCACTGCGACACCGTATAAGTATCACTTCCCCTCGTCCGTTTTTTCCGCATTGCCTCCATATAGGATTAGGATTATTGTTAGGTATTAAGTTGGGTTCTTTATTGTTGTATTTATTTCTGTGTTATATGTATATGTGTATGTCAGTTTCATATGTTTCATGTTATATCTATGTATATGTCAGTTTCATGTTTCATGTTATATCTATGTGTATGTCAGTTTCATTATGGGGTTATTAAAATAGCTTTTTAAAGTGCCCCTTTGCATTTCCTCACCAGTTGAACCTGCAGTGTTTTTTTTATTGTTATTGTTCACCGGCTCCCCGATGCCAATCTTACCCGTTTAACCGGTGAACGTAACATCATGTTCCACTTCTTTTAAATGTATATCGAAGAAAACGTGAAATAATGTATATTAATCTGACATGAATGATTAACAGCAATAGTTTTAATGGTTCGTTATTGTAACCCGCTTTTTTCAAATACATCGGAGAAAATATGAAAACAAAGTGATTAGAGGAAACAATTTCTTAAACGTTTTCGTAATATTTTCATATGTAACAGTGTTCTTTAAATACAGCCTTCGGTTTGTTTTCTCATCACCACCGTTTATTTTTCTGTAGATGTATTAATTTGCCTTACCCTCACTTCCATATAAAGAGTGAAAAAAAAAAGGACTACTTAGTTGCTAACCCCCTTGTACGTCCGAAAGAGTTCGCCGGAGGAAAGGGATAAATGACTTGAAACCTCCCCCTTAAATTAAATAATGTCATGGAAAATTGGAAATACAGAATCAAGTAAGGAGTTCCAAAGTTTACCAGTTTAAGTTATGAATGATTGGGAATACCGGTTAACTCTTGCATTAGAAAAGTAGAAAGAAGAAGGGTGAGAGTAAGAAAAAAGCCATGTGCAGCGAGGCCGCAGGAGGAAGGGAAGCATGCAGTCAGCAAGATCAGAAGAGCAGGTCGGATTGCTCTTTTGTTGGCGACCCAAAAGGTCTTGACATCGTCCTCAACTTTTTCTTCATTAACTTCTGCAGCATTCGCGGTCTTCCATCTAGTTTTCAATCTGTGGAACACCGCCTCTCCTCTACTAAACTTTTTTTCCTCACCGAAACACAACTGTCTGAGGCAACGGACAGTAGCCTCTTCTCTGTTACCTCCTACTCTCTCAATCCTCATTTTCGTTCTAAATCTGGATGTTGCGTCTATGTGCGCAACGACTTAACTTGCTGTCGTGTCCACACTCTTGAATCTTCCGAGTTTTCCACAATCTGGCTTAGACTCAATAGTCACTCTCTAACTAAAGTCACTCTCTAACTAAATTTATCTGTGCTGTCTATCTTTCCCTTAGCTCTTCTGACTATAGTAAATTCTTTTTAATGTGGAGCACATTCTATCCATCTACCCTTTCGTGGAGATCTCCATCCTTGGAGATTTCAATGTTCACCATCAGCTTTGGCTTTCCTCTCCCTTCAATGACCATCCTGATGAACTAGCCTTCACCTTTGCTATCCTCTATGACCTAGAGCAACTAGTGCAACACCCTACTCGTACTCCTAACCGTATTGGAGATACGCTCAACATTCTTGATCTTTTTTTCACCTCTAATCCTTCTGCTTATGTTGTTACCCCATCTTCTCCGTTGGACTCCTCCGATCACAATCTCATTTCTGTTTCTTGTCCTATTTCTCCAATCCCTCCTCAGGATCCCCCAAAGGGGAGGTACCTTTGACGCTTTTCCTCTGCCACTTGGGGGGACCTGAGGAGGCATTATGCTGATTTCCCCTAGAATTATTACTGTTTTCGTGTCAAAGACCCATCTCTGTGTGCTGAACGCATAACAGAGGTGATACTGTCTGGCATGGAGGCGTATATTCCTCATTCTTCTTCTTAACCTAAACCTTCTAAACCTTGGATTAACACAGCCTGTTCTCGTACTATACATGATAGAGAGGTTCCCCCAAAAAAGTATATGAGGCTTCCATTTCCTGAATCTCATGCAATTTATATTTCTGCCCCGAATCATGATAAATCTGTTGTTCAACTTGCCAAACACTTCTTTATAAATAGAAAATGTCAAAACCTTTCAAACTCTAACTCCTCTCTTGACTTCTGGCATCTGGCCAAAAACATCTCCAATAACTACTTCTTCATCTTTTTAATATATATATATATATATATATATATATATATATATATATATATATATATATATATATATATATATATATATATATATATATATATATATATATATATATATCAGGGATGTTGGTTTTAAAGGAATTTTACGTAGGTGTTATGATGACTGGCCAGACATGCACATTTCTCCTTCACTTTTCATTCAGTCATTAGAAAGTACAACATAGACTGCTTAAGGAAATTTCAAGAATCCAGCACAACTTTCCCGCACTCACCTCGTAATCTTACTTCCACCAAACCTCATACTTTTTAACACTTTTTCCATAACTATTTCGATAATGAAGTCTGGGATCTTATAAAAACAAGAAGGGGCTAAGTACTCTATAACCTGTGTGCTGTAGAGGAAGTGTGGTCATACGGAAGCACCTTTTACGAGTCAGGAACGAGGTCATTTCCCTGAACAAGCAGGTGTTTAGCTAAGCCTAGTGTTCAGCTGGGATGGAGATGGCGCCGCGGCACGGAGAACGTCTAGTGGCCGAAAGACGATTAAACTCAAACAGGTCGTAATGATAAAAGGGTAAAGTGTGTGTGTGTGTGTGTGTGTGTGTGTGTGTGTGTGTGTGTGTGTGTGTGTGTGTGTGTGTGTGTGTGTGTGTGTGTGTGTGTGTGTGTGTGTGTGTGTGTGTGTGTGTGTGTGTGTGTGTGTGTGTGTGTGTGTGTGTGTGTGTGTGTGTGTGTGTGTGTGTGTGTGTGTGTGTGTGTATATATATATATATATATATATATATATATATATATATATATATATATATATATATATATATATATATATATATATATATATATATATATATATATATATATATATATATATATATATATATATATATATATATATATATATATATATATATATATATATATATATATATATATATATATATATATATATATATATATATATATATATATATATATATATATATATATATATATATATATATATATATATATATATATATATATATATATATATATATATATATATATATATATATATATATATATATATATATATATATATATATATATATATATATATATATATATATATATATATATATATATATATATATATATATATATATATATATATATATATATATATATATATATATATATATATATATATATATATATATATATATATATATATATATATATATATATATATATATATATATATATATATATATATATATATATATGTATATATATATATATATATATATATATATATATATATATATATATATATATATAAATATATATATATATATATATATATATATATATCATTCTCGCTGGTGACCTGAACCTTCCGCAAATAAAGTGGGAACTGGAGAGTGTTTATAGAGGCTCAGGGGACATGCGAACTCAGGCAGAAGCACTTCTTCACTTTTCAGAGGAGTTCTGTTTAAATCAATACTCCCACAAGAGGTAAGAATATCCTTGACATAGTATTGACAAATAATGACGAACTATTATACAATGTTACTGTGGATAAAACAAATCTCTCAGATCATAACGTGATAACTCTCACGACTAACATACCTACAAACATGCATTCTAAAACTGCCAGTGAAACAAATAAGCAACCAAACTTTGGCAAACTAAATTTTCTTAGTAAGTCTGTATGCTGGGATAAGTTAAAGAGAAATTTCAATGTAATAGATCGGGATTTACTCATGAAAGACTGTGATACTGATGCCAAATACGACTTACTGATGAAAAAATGTCTTGAACTATTAGAGAAATATGTACCGTTGAAGAGGTTGTCTAAAAAGACTCCTCTAAACAAGGGTAACATACCAAGAGACAGAAAACTGCTGATGCGAAAGAGAACTAAACTAAAAGAAACTCAAGAATACCAGCAGCAGTTATATAGTGACACAAACCGAAAATAAAATTTTCAATATTAACGAAAACTAAAGAGATCAGTTGAATTAGAAAACGACAGGAAAGAAATACAAGCGGTGGCATGCATTAAGACCAACCCTAAATACTTTTATAAATACGCTGCGAACAAGTCAGTAGTGAGAGCGAGTGTTGGTCCATTGATTGACTCGGACGACCGAACTATAGATGAACCTCAGGAGATCGTCGAAACACTACTTCTCCAATATAAAAGTGTTTTCAGCCAACCAGTAGGAAACAAGATCATAAGTTCACCCATGGAATTTTTCTCTACTCCAGATATTGATGGCACGCCAAAATTGACGAACATAACCTTAAGTAGAGACATTATAGAAAATGCTATTATAGAAGTTTCTACAATTTCGGCTGCTGGTCCAGACATGTTCCCTGCAATACTTCTAAAAACTTGTGCAAGGGAGCTTAGTACCCCTTTGGAAATGTTATATAGAAATTCTCTGGAATCTGGAACGATACCAAAGCAACTAAAAAGTGCCAACATAACGCCAATCTACAAGGGTGGGTCGAGAACTGAAGCTAAAAACTATAGACCAGTATCTTTAACCTCCCATATTATTAAAGTATTGGAGAGAATAATTGTAAAAGCTATGACTACATATCTCGAACAGAATAACAGAATGAACCAAGACCAACATGGCTTTCGTACTGGACGTTCATGTCTCTCTCAATTACTAGCACACTATGAAACCATCTTAGAAAAGCTGGAATATAATGAAAATGTTGACGTGGTCTACCTTGATTTTGCAAAAGCATTTGATAAGGTAGACCACGGCATTTTACTACACAAAATAAGAGAAATGGGCATTGCCGGAAAGCTTGGAATGTGGCTGTACTCCTTTATTACTGGCAGGGAGCAGCGCGTAGTGGCTAGTGGTGCAGTGTCTCAGTCATTTACGATAGCTAGCGGAGTGCCACAAGGATCAGTCCTTGGCCCCATCCTCTTCTTGATCCACATTACTGATATCAACAGACATGTCATACACTCTACAGTAGCTTCGTTTGCTGATGACACAAGGGTATTAAAGGAAGTCTCCTCGAAATCAGATGCTGAGAAACTACAAAAAGACCTCACATCACTTTACTCATGGGCACACCATAATAATATGTCCTTTAATAATAATAAATTTGAACATATACATTATAGCCCACAGGGACTCATCGAAAATATATCTACCTATATTGCACCAGATGGTTCTCGTATCAACACTAAGGAGTGCGTGAGGGACCTAGGAATTACCCTTAGCTCTGACGGCAATTTTACTGAACATATTCAGAATGTGGTACAAAAGGCACGAAGCCAGTCTGGCTGGATCCTCCGTACATTCCGCACACGAAAGAGATGCCCTATGCTGACACTGTACAAGTCCCTTGTCATACCATTAGTCGAGTATTGTTGTCAGTTATGGAGTCCTTGGAGAATAGGAGAGAAACAGTCACTTGAAGCAATACAACGGTCTTTCACCAGTAGAATATCAGACACTCAACATCTCGACTATTGGGAAAGGTTGCAAGAACTTAACCTTTACTTACTGGAGCGGCGTAGAGAAAGGTACGCCATATTATATATCTATAAAATAATTATTGGAAAATCTATTAACAACTTGAATATCCAGTTTACCATCCACCAGCGACGAGGCCGGCTCTGCCATATAGAAAGAGTACATTCTAGAGCAAGCATCAGAGTCAAAAAAATGCTTTCGCCATAAGGGGGCCACAACTTTTCAATGCACTGCCTAGACGTCTACGAGACTCAACAGGTAGTTTTGAGAGCTTCAAAAACAAGCTGGACAAGTTTCTACACACAATACCTGATCAACCCAAGCTACCACACTACCATGCTTGTGCTGCCAGCAACAGCATCATAGATCAGCTGGCGCAAAGACGAGCAGACGGGTTGTATTAGTGGCAGCGCATCAGCGTGGCCACGGGCGGCGACTGCTGCCTAAAACTTCAACCACAGGAACCACAGGAACCACAGGTGTGTGTGTGTGTGTGTGTGTGTGTGTGTGTGTGTGTGTGTGTGTGTGTGTGTGTGTGTGTGTGTGTGTGTGTGTGTGTGTGTGTGTGTGTGTGTGTGTGTGTGTGTGTGTGTGTGTGTGTGTGTGTGTGTGTGTGTGTGTGTGTGTGTGTGTGTGTGTGTGTGTGTGTGTGTGTGTGTGTGTGTGTGTGTGTGTGTGTGTGTGTGTGTGTGTGTGTGTGTGTGTGTGTGTGTGTGTGTGTGTGTGTGTGTGTGTGTGTGTGTGTGTGTGTGTGTGTGTGTGTGTGTGTGTGTGTGTGTGTGTGTGTGTGTGTGTGTGTGTGTGTGTGTGTGTGTGTGTGTGTGTGTGTGTGTGTGTGTGTGTGTGTGTGTGTGTGTGTGTGTGTGTGTGTGTGTGTGTGTGTGTGTGTGTGTGTGTGTGTGTGTGTGTGTGTGTGTGTGTGTGTGTGTGTGTGTGTGTGTGTGTGTGTGTGTGTGTGTGTGTGTGTGTGTGTGTGTGTGTGTGTGTGTGTGTGTGTGTGTGTGTGTGTGTGTGTGTGTGTGTGTGTGTGTGTGTGTGTGTGTGTGTGTGTGTGTGTGTGTGTGTGTGTGTGTGTGTGTATTTACCTAGTTGTAGTTTTACAGGGCCTGGAATTACGCTCGTGTGGCCCCGTATCCATATTTACACTTATCCAATTTTTCTTTAAAACTATGCACACTCGTTGCTGACACCACTTCTTCACTCAAACTGTTCCATGTCTCAACACAACTTTGCGGGGAACTATATTTTCTAACATCTTTCAGACATCTTCCTTTCCTCAATTTTTTACTATGCGATCTTGTGCTTCAAATGTCATAATCATCTCTCAGGATCAGTTTCTCATTATCCACTTGATCCATTCCATTCATCAATTTATAAACTTGTATCAGATCCCCTCTCTCCCTTCTCTGTGTGTGTGTGTGTGTGTGTGTGTGTGTGTGTGTGTGTGTGTGTGTGTGTGTGTGTGTAATTCACCTCAGTCGCCCGCTGGTCACCCAGCCAGTCTTCCCCATTACGGAGCGAGCTCAGAGCTCATAAACCGATCTTCGGGTAGGACTGAGACCACATCAATACAAAACACACACCGAGAAAGCGAGGCCACAACCTCTCGAGTTACATCCCGTACCTATTTACTGCTAGGTGAACAAGGGCCACAAATTTCCCTCGCCGCTTACCGGGACTCAAACCCGGGCCTCTCGATTGTGAGTCGAGCGTGCTAACCACTACACTACACGTGTGTGTGTGTGTGTGTGTGTGTGTGTGTGTGTGTGTGTGTGTGTGTGTGTGTGTGTGTGTGTGTGTGTGTAAAGTAAAGTAAAATAAAGTAAGTAAAGTAAATTTATTGTCATAATTTACATTTATAAACATGTGAATACATAACAAATATACAGCTTGGCACAGTCTGTCAAGTTATAACTCCTAGGACAGACAGATTTTAAGAACTAATTTAAACAAATTGTGGCAGGCTGAACAAATATAAGAAAACCTAGTTAATCAAGGTAGATCGTAAACTTGACAGAACATAAAATATAAGTAAGAATACAGCAGGAGCTCATCCATCATAACATAAATTGCAGTGAAAAACATTATCTTCCCAAATTCATGAAAAAAAAAATATATATATATATATATATATATGTGTGTGTGTGTGTGTGTGTGTGTGTGTGTGTGTGTGTGTGTGTGTGTGTGTGTGTGTATGCGCGCGTGCGCGTGCATGTGCGTGTGCGTGTGTGTGTGTTTATACGTGATAATGGAAGGCAGTAAAGTTAATATTTGCGGTTTCTGAAAGACAGAAGCATACCTTGACTAAATTTAATTAAACCATTTCAATTCCTAATCAAGTTATCTTTTTCTTTTCTCTGTCGCAAAAGAGAAATTCAAAAGGCAATGAATCCTCGTTATGACAACTTAATACTTTAATTATCAACCTAAGCACTAGGAAGTAGGAAATTATATAAAAATTGACTATAAATAAAGGAAAGAAAAGAAAAGTATCGCTTATATTGTGAGAAACCGTGTTCTTTTTTTATTTATTTGTGTTTTGGCCGATAGCGCCTGTAGGCATACTTGAAGAGTTTATGTGGGAAGCGCTGTTCAAGCTTCCACCCATTAGTGGCGCAGGCAATTTTATTTATAGTGGTACCCATACTCGTATTAGGGCCCGTATCACCACCCAATCGCATCTTTTGGTGTAACCACCTGGAACCTGGGTATCATGGTGACATGTAGGTAACCTTAAACCACTCGACAAATGGCATATCTTCAAAGAGGTACATGGTGGGATTTGAACCTACGCGTGGACGTCTGCCTGATCCCATGCTCACCACCTTATCCACTACCCCACCGCCTCCCTGTGTTCTAAAGTGTAATATTTTTCAGGTATAGTATCATAACAGGAAAGACTGAAATATACAAGTAAATTATGTTTTCCGCAAATACTTCCCTGCAAAAAAACAATTTGTCTTATGATGAAACATTATATTACCTTAAGTTATCTTGAATTGAGTCTCGTAAACTCTGAAACTCCCTACTTCTTTTAGCATTTCCATATTCTATGACTTGAAATCTTTTAAGTGAGAGGTTTCAAAACGCTTGTCCTGTAATTTTTGACTACCGCATCTCAGTACATCCTTTTATATTACCGTTTTGTAGCCTTTGGCCGCTGTCCCTCCTACATAACGGAAGGAAAGTGCTCATGTCCGGAATTATTTGAGGAATCAGGTGATATTTATTTGGAAGTTATCAAGACGTATCTGGTAAGAGATTTACACGTACGTGAGTTAAACGAAGCTTTAATTAGCCTCGAAAAAAACAAATATTTAATTAATCAGCTGATTTGAGTTTCACGGTAACTACTTGCCTTGGTGAATTTTCTCGATTTAACTCTTTCTTTCCAAGCTGCCTTTCTAACTCCAGCTTGCTATCTCCGTGCAAGTCGCACCCTCAGTGGGCTTATTTTTCCAACCATTGCCCCTGCCTGAGCGTCTGTTACATGAGTATGTATTATGTTGCGCCACAAAGTTCTGTGTCTTAGGTATGAATTTGACATTTTCTAAAGGCATACTTTTGTTTCTAATGGTTTTAAAACATTTGTGACGGATATGCATGAGGTAATGAGATTCCAGTAAAGATGATAAATAATGGCACTGGTTTGAGTTTGTGGATGGAATAATGAAATATCATGCTAAGTGAACATTCCTTGGTCATTCGTTGCACAGTTTCATAAATGCCCGTGGAAATAGAAATTTTCAAGGCAACGTTTGGAGAAGCTGTGGGCGAGGTGGAAG
>NC_059286.1:2193181-2213181 GCF_017591435.1 Portunus trituberculatus
ATCTTGTCCATGGTCCGAGTGTAGGTTGGGCTTCCTCACTCATAGGAACAGTTTCCTAGCGGGTGGGTTTTGAGATAGGAGGTACCCCAAAAAGTATCCCCTTTAGCCTATAAATTCCCGTGAAAAGCTCTCATGGTATGAATAAAAAAAAAAAAAAAACGAAAACGAAATATCACGGAATCACAAGAAGCCGTCAGATCTACACGAAGCAGTCTCTGTATGAGCCATGCTTACTTATTTTAACTCATCACCTTCATCCATTCATTTGTATAATCTTTTAAAACACCCTAATGACTCAGCACTAATAACTGATTTCTTTAAAGGACTGGAAAATGGGATACGTAGAATTTCATTCACAAATAAGGGTATAGGTAGATGGAAAATGAAGATCTAAATGCAAAAAAACTGATAAATATATAAATATTTAACAGTTATCAAGGTAAAGTTAAGTGGATATATTAAACAATATAAGAGGATAAGTTTTAAGTGCTAAAGAACTGTTGTGTATAAATCATTAGTGTTTTGTAGTTAATTGTTTCCATCTCAGTTTCAGGAGCAAACTTGTGGAGCTCACCTGCGTTGTATCACTAAAGATATAAGTGGTGTCACAGGCCCCACACCCCACTAGCTAACCTTTTATTTTTTCCTTACCTCGTACTCGGATTATTATATTAGTGTCTACTTATCCAGGTTCAAGGGACCCTCAGAAAACAACAATGTCACCATTTCGTCTAAATTCCTTTACAAAATATGGAATGAACAGAATCTGAATTGCCAGAAGGGCAAATGAATTAAATATTAGGATTAATTTAAAAAGGAACAAATGAACTTATATATAAAAAAAAAGAACAGGGTCACGAGGATAAAAAGGGGAAAAAGAAAAAATGGCTACCAAAATAATATTGCTACTACAGGAGAAGTTCCTTATTAAAGAAGGAATATGGCTTATCAACCAGTTAAACTAGACACAAACAAATATTAAAACATACACAAAAATATTACACCGGAAAGATTTCACTCAAAAAAAAAATAAATAAATAAATGGCACAAAAGAAACACAAAGACACACACTAAAATAATAAATAAATAAAGTACAGAACATAAGACTGAAACCCAAAAGTTTATTCAAGCTTAGCCAAGGAAAACCCAAAACTCAAATCCCCTCTTCCCACTAAGTTAGGGTAAGTGACGGGGGTTGTTAAAAAATCCCTACAAACAGTGCAAGGAATAAAAAGAAAACAAATCCCAAGCACAAAAACAAAAACAAAAAAAACCTAACTAGTGAGAAAGGGGAAAACAAATAAAAGGAGGAACAATCTAACCTTCCCCCCCCACAAGCTTACAGACCATTCCTCTGGGCCAACGCTTCCTGCACCCTACACAATATCACATGTAAACTTTACATACCTATAATAACTTAAAAATAAACCTTAGCTTACCTCCATGTGGTCTCACCCTCACCCTTCTGTCACCTTCTGGTCCTGCCCTCTCGTCCCGGAGTCACCACACTCAACCCGGGCGTGACCATTTTACTCCCACGGATTCCCCCCCCGTCCCCTTGAACCCACAGTGACCTGAACAAACATGGTCCACGGGGCTCGTTCTCCACAACAAAGATACTATTAGATAATTTAACAAAAACTTGTGGATCGTACAACGAAAACAAAGCAGATTATGCCCGTATTACTCACATAACATGGTATAAATAATAACGGCTCCCAAAACCTTAACATATTTCACCAAAAGGGGAATACATTAAAAATTCTTACATTTTCACAAACCCAAGTGGAAAAGATAATAAAAATAATAAAGAATAGAAAATAAAGAAAATCTTCCTTGCATTATTATTATTTTTTTACGCTATTGCCTATATATACTTGAAGAGTATGTTTTTAGCGCTGTTCAGCTTCCACCCATTAGTGGCGCAGGCAATTTTATTTATAGTAGTACTCATATTAGGACCCATAACACCACCCAAGCGCATCTTAAATGTAACCACCTAGAACCTCGGTATCATGGTGGTATGTAAGTAAGTTTAAACCACTCGACAAATGGCATAGTTTCAAGGCGGAACGTGGTGGGATTCCAATCTACGCATGGACATCTGCCGGATCCCACGCTCACCACCTTATCCACTACACTACACCATCGCCTTGCTTGCGAAACAAAGCCGATATAACCTATCTTGCCCCTCACGGGCAACTTGTACGACACCCAGGGTTTCTTATCACACGCTGATCTTCGATTATTTACAACTTACAATCTGACAATTCCTTAATAGCTAAATCTTAGAATTAACCATAAAAGATATATATACAAATTATTTTGAGGGACAGGCGTATGCCAAGAATTTCCATGAATGTGAGGCCGCCGGCCGGCGAGCGGCCTACCCCATTCCCCCTACTGACCCGACTCTGACCAGCCTCCCTCCACCTAAACTAACCGCTCCCAACAGGAAAAAAGTGGAGACAAAAACCAGGGAAATAAGGAGACAAAGCCACCTAAGTAACAGTGGTAACTCAGAGAACACTGTGAGAAGTTGGAGGCATGATGTCAAGACATTATCTTCGCCAGTGTAATAATAAATTTATATTATATAGAGAAGAAATGTAACATTAGTTCCTAAGTGACAATACATTCTAAACCTTAGATAATGTGTATAGTATTTTAATTCACTTTACCATATTCCTGTTTTTATATATATATATATATATATATATATATATATATATATATATATATATATATATATATATATATATATATATATATATATATATATATATATATATATTATATGATGGAAGTTAGACATGTTTCAAATACTTATTAGTTGATTTGATTACACATGAATAAACTTGTTTATTTCTTTTTTTTTTTAGTGTGGTGGTGAATTTGGAGATTTCCAGACCATTGTGAACGTCGTAATTACTTGTATTATGAGAATACCGGCAAGAATGTAAGTATTCCACTTCAATTGTGTTTTGAAAGAAGACTCCGATTCCGATGAGGTTGACAGCAACAACAGCGAGGGCAGTGCAAATTACACCTGGTGCGTGACCGGCGCAGCGCAAGACTCCCCCGGTGAGTACCACTGTTAACTATTTAGCCCCGCGAGGCGAACGTGCTCCCTGTATCCTCAGTTGTCGACGCATCTATCACACCTTTACGTCTCTCACCAAGTTATTTTCTTTGCTGGAAGGATACTTGGGATATAATGAAAATTTTATATAATTTAACAATTAAGGAATAGATGGAATTAAGCACAAACGTACAAGACTTAAAAATATAAAGAAAATATGATTTATTTGCAGAAGACTATCATGGAACAAAAATAATTAACAGCAGGTAAAGATTACAAGTAATTAAATTACGCTAGGATATCAGACATATAGAGAAACAAAATGTAGGAAAACAGGATGAAACAGAACAACTCTGGATAAAATAATAATAAAACGATGGAATACGGTGATAAAATTCAACGAAAACACCTCCATAAATAAAGGCTGAAAACACACATGGGTTAATTAAGTACTTTGGCAACACAGGAGTCGGTAAAAAGCTGCGAAAAAGCATCTTAACCTGCCTCCTCACCTGGCCGCCTCACTGGGAGAGAACAAAAAGGACGAGGTTATAAAACATACCAGCGACAAATATTACGACCGAGGAGAAAGAAAGGACCGAGTTTAACTTTGTATAATATAAAGTCATATTATATTACGGCGATACTTGTAGAATTTTATTGTGAGTTGATGATGATGATGATGATGATGATGTAGTGGTGGTGGTGGTGTTGGTGGTGGTGTTGGTGGTGGTGGTGGTAGGAAAGTAGGTTAGAGATGATAGTGATGTGATGGTGCCAGTGATGTGAGTGGTGATATAAATATCTGGATATGCAGTTATGTGAAGGTTGATGTGAGTATGATGTGTGTGTGTGTGTGTGTGTGTGTGTGTGTGTGTGTGTGTGTGTGTGTGTGTGTGTGTGTGTGTGTGTGTGTGTGTGTGTGTGTGTGATATGGAGGTCTGTCTTGTTTGTTTATCTGTCTGTTATATATTTCTCTCTGCCTGTCTTATGTCTCCCTGTCTGCCTGTCATGTGTCTGTCTATCCGTTATATCTGTCTATCCGCCAGTGTCCTGTATAGATATGCCTGTCTGTCTTTTTTTTTATGTAAGAGGGAAAAGGCGGCCAAAGATAACAAAAAAAAAGACGTTAAATACACTTGTGTTCCTGTCTTTTGGGTTTGTCAGTTGCAGTTGTCTGTCTTCCTGCGTGTCAGTCAGTCAGTCAGTCAGTCAGGCAGGCAGTCAGGCAGTCAGTCAGTCAGTCAGTCAGGCAGGCAGGCAGTCAGGCAGTCAGTCAGTCAGTCAGTCAGTCAGTCAGTCAGTCAGTCTCTCTCTCTCTCTCTCTCTCTCTCTCTCTCTCTCTCTCTCTCTCTCTCTCTCTCTCTCTCTCTCTCTCTCTCTCTCTCTCTCACACACACACACACACACACACACACACACACACACACACACACACACTATCACATTCACACACCCCACTTCCCTTGTACACACAAACATAAGCACAGGTAAAGTGAACCTACACATTTCTCTTAATCATCATTACGTCAAGGGATGCATCAGTCGTTTAGTAACAAAGCTGGTTCGCTATTCTGTTAATCCCGAGGCTCTGACGGCGCTCGGCTTTGTTTTGATTCCAACTGCATGCCAATAGCATTTACGTATTGTTCCGTTCACTCTATAGCCATATCAAAATATTTATATGAATATTCTGTCGCAATGCTGGCTAAATATGTAAATGTGCTGCTGATTCTAACTTGACTCTTTCATTGATTTGTTGGTGTTTCGTGTCTATCTCGCGAAACCAATATTTTTATTTTGCGTATTTGTTGTAAGTTGTTAGAATAATAATAATAATAATATTATTATTATTATTATTATTATTATTATTATTATTACTATTATTATTATTATTATTATTACTAGAAGTAATTACTAGAATAAATAACAACCAACAACGAAACAACAGAAGCAAGAACAGTAACAACAACAACGACAAAAACAACAACAGCAACAACAACAACAAAACGGCAGTAGCATGAACAGTAAGAACAACAAGAATAATATCAAGAAGAGCTACACCAGCGACAGTAACAATAACAGAAGGAAAATAAACAAAGACAACAAAAACTACTACTTCTACTATATCAACATTGATTACTTCTACTGGTACTTTATTACTATTATAACTACTACTAGTACTAGTACTACTACTTCTGCTATTACTACTACTAATAATACTATTGCTACTAATGTTGTTGCTGCTACAATTACAACTACTTCATTACTACTATTCAGTCTCATTCAGTCGCCCTGAGTGTTGCCGCTCGGGAGAAGTTTCAAAACACTTAGATTTATAGAGAAACCAATGTATTTTCTATTTTCATACTAGGAGGTAATATCTTATATAAGCATAATTGTTACATTTCAGATCCACCTTACAACTCCAGTGAGTTAATAAAGTAAACAAAGATTTTAAAGTAACACTGTCAAATGTTTATACCACACTTCTGCCTCATGCAAATACCTTATGGCTAATAAGTTTGTTTTTCTTTGATACATCATATTGGGTTTATCAAACTTTTATTAATATGAATTTACTTTGCTTGTGATACTTTTTTATGTGTATCACAAATGTTACTCATCGCAGGTTTGGGAAACATGGCAACGCTGTACAGAGGTCCAGCCGCGCCCTTGACCACACCCTGACCTTTAATTTAGGATGGTTTACCTATACTACTACTACTACTACTACTATTATTACTACAATAACACACACAAAAAAAACTCCTCTTCCTCCTCCTCCTCAACATCATCATCATCATCACTATCATTACCACCTTATAATATCTAGAAGTCAAAGTTCTTTCCCAGCTTCTCTACTCATCTCTGTCTAGTGCTCGTCTGTTCCCGGCTTAAGCTATATATCACCAATTAGTGGGAAATACGGTGAAGTGCCATAATTGTCACATCCACACACACACAGCCCCGACACAAGCCTGACATACTACAGGTGTGTGTCCTGCCTGGGTCTACCTATTGGTAGCTGTGTATACCAGTGTTATGTCGCAGTGTTTACTTGGCTATTCAGGTAACTAACTATGCTGGGTACAGTGGTGGTCAGAAGCGAGGGAATGTTTACCTTTTGTCACTGGTTAATGTTTTTCTTTTTTATTTCTATTACCTTTTTGCAATCTTAATTCCAATGTTTTGTTGACAATCTTTTAGCAAATCCTGACAGTCTGACCGATGAAAGATTCGTGGTTATCAACAGGTCATAATACTGATCCTCATATTTCTAAATGCTTTATTCTAATTTCAGGGGCTATTGATAACTAGTGTTTCTTTTCCGTTGATGTTACAGATTCCTTTACAAATAGATTTCTTTTCATGTTACTACCAAAACCATGAAGACAGCCTTGGAAACTAAATATTCTGACTACAGATTAGGGAAAAGTGACAAGATGTGATGACGAAATGTCTGAGAATACAACAATTAGGACTGAGAGGAATCACAAACCACAGTGAAAGTCAATGTATCATGTTACTCAACCATTGACGGAGACCACTTTCTCTTCTCATGGTATCAAACAAAATTTTTGTAAAATGTTTTCTTTACTGAAACGATGTGAGAATTTCAACTCAACTAAATTCATATCACCCATCGTCACTACAAACACTACAGGGCATCAAACTTTTCCAACATCAGCTACAGTGTCATTATCGACTCGCGCACTTCTCACTACGGCTGATCGAAGTGTTTTGTTCTGGTAAAGAAAATATCATGCTTTGTTAGATTCCTAAAATTGGTTTCAATTTTTGGATAAGTAAGAGTCTGCACATAGTCGTTAGGTAGATCCGGTAAATTTGAGTAAGAAAAAAGATCACGAGAGCAATGAGAGAACCATATAATGAAGCATACTAACTACCTTATTAGTATCTTTGCGGTAATTAGGCTAGTTAGAGAAAAATGCGAAAGTAATTCTGTATGGAACAATTAAGTGTATGATTTTACTTACTGGAAATAAAACTGCTTCATAAAACAACGAGAGAAACATGATTCTATAAATTTACACACACACACACACACACACACACACACACACACACACACACACACACACACTAAAATTATTATTATTATTATTATTATTATTATTATTATTATTATTATTATTATTATTAATTTTCTATCGATTTTCTAACTTCATGACTGTTCTTATCTATCTCTGTTGCTTTGTTTACCAATATCATCAGCTGTTGGGACTTTCTTGTGAGACTTTCCTGTATATTTCATTAGATAACCCATTTGTGCTTAAGCCGAAACGTCCTTTAACAGAGACGTGCTAACCTGATCTCAAGGTACATGAGAAAAAAAAGAAAAATATTGTGAATTGTTGGTCGCGTGTCTGAAGTGTCGGAGCGAAATGTTACGCTTGGAGCACTTCTCTCCCTGCCCGATAGCCAATTAATGCGACTCATTAAGTAGCGCAAGTTGAAGGACGCCGG
Organism: Portunus trituberculatus; assembly: GCF_017591435.1. Lineage (NCBI taxonomy): Eukaryota > Metazoa > Arthropoda > Malacostraca > Decapoda > Portunidae > Portunus > Portunus trituberculatus. The sequence goes on from NC_059286.1 coordinate 2,200,755, forward strand.
AATGAGAGAGAGAGAGAGAGAGAGAGAGAGAGAGAGAGAGAGAGAGAGAGAGAGAGAGAGAGAGAGAGAGAGAGAGAGAGAGAGAGAGAGAGAGAGAGAGAGAGAGAGAGAGAGAGAGAGAGAGAGAGAGAGAGAGAGAGAGAGAGAGAGAGAGAGAGAGAGAGAGAGAGAGAGAGAGAGAGAGAGAGAGAGAGAGAGAGAGAGAGAGAGAGAGAGAGAGAGAGAGAGAGAGAGAGAGAGAGAGAGAGAGAGAGAGAGAGAGAGAGAGAGAGAGAGAGAGAGAGAGAGAGAGAGAGAGAGAGAGAGAGAGAGAGAGAGAGAGAGAGAGAGAGAGAGAGAGAGAGAGAGAGAGAGAGAGAGAGAGAGAGAGAGAGAGAGAGAGAGAGAGAGAGAGAGAGAGAGAGAGAGAGAGAGAGAGAGAGAGAGAGAGAGAGAGAGAGAGAGAGAGAGAGAGAGAGAGAGAGAGAGAGAGAGAGAGAGAGAGAGAGAGAGAGAGAGAGAGAGAGAGAGAGAGAGAGAGAGAGAGAGAGAGAGAGAGAGAGAGAGAGAGAGAGAGAGAGAGAGAGAGAGAGAGAGAGAGAGAGAGAGAGAGAGAGAGAGAGAGAGAGAGAGAGAGAGAGAGAGAGAGAGAGAGAGAGAGAGAGAGAGAGAGAGAGAGAGAGAGAGAGAGAGAGAGAGAGAGAGAGAGAGAGAGAGAGAGAGAGAGAGAGAGAGAGAGAGAGAGAGAGAGAGAGAGAGAGAGAGAGAGAGAGAGAGAGAGAGAGAGAGAGAGAGAGAGAGAGAGAGAGAGAGAGAGAGAGAGAGAGAGAGAGAGAGAGAGAGAGAGAGAGAGAGAGAGAGAGAGAGAGAGAGAGAGAGAGAGAGAGAGAGAGAGAGAGAGAGAGAGAGAGAGAGAGAGAGAGAGAGAGAGAGAGAGAGAGAGAGAGAGAGAGAGAGAGAGAGAGAGAGAGAGAGAGAGAGAGAGAGAGAGAGAGAGAGAGAGAGAGAGAGAGAGAGAGAGAGAGAGAGAGAGAGAGAGAGAGAGAGAGAGAGAGAGAGAGAGAGAGAGAGAGAGAGAGAGAGAGAGAGAGAGAGAGAGAGAGAGAGAGAGAGAGAGAGAGAGAGAGAGAGAGAGAGAGAGAGAGAGAGAGAGAGAGAGAGAGAGAGAGAGAGAGAGAGAGAGAGAGAGAGAGAGAGAGAGAGAGAGAGAGAGAGAGAGAGAGAGAGAGAGAGAGAGAGAGAGAGAGAGAGAGAGAGAGAGAGAGAGAGAGAGAGAGAGAGAGAGAGAATATACACTTTTTAATCCAGGCCATGAAGCACACACCTCTTGGCTCAACACCTGTTATGCTACGTTCCCGTGTGTCCAGTGATGTTTGGCACTCTTATGATCCTGGTTAGCGGTGCCTCACTCCTCTTGCTAGTAATGTGCTGTAATGTACTGTTGTCCTTTCCATTACTCATCCCCTCGTACAGCTGTAACGTGTGTGTGTGTGTGTGTGTGTGTGTGTGTGTGTGTGTTATCTTTCTCTACCATACACTGTGGCAGTACTACACTTCGTTTCTGTTCACAGTTTTAATCACGAGTTGTCCAGTTTTTGTCATAATTAATGGTCTTTTACATCAACATGTCAAAATTAAAAGAGCTTCATCAGATCTTGTATGGTTTTCTCTTTGCCCACCTGCAAAATAGCAACAACAGCACAAGCAGTAATAGCTACAGCAGCAGCAGCAGCAGCAGCAGTAACAGCAGCAACAACAGCATTAGAAGTAGCAGTAGTAACAATAGTAGCAATAGATAACAGTATCTTGATGATGATATTGATGTTCATATTCATGTTGCTGTTGCTGTTGATGTTATTGTTATGATGTTAATGTTGTTCTTATTGTAGTTATTGTGTAGTAGTAGGTATCTAAACATTGTATTCAGTTGAACCAGGAAAATGTAAAATATTGATGCCAATTAAGAAAACAAATATTTCAGAAAAAAAGTTTGGTCTTGTTTTCCTAGGTTAGCCTCGTGAAAATGTGAATTCTAGCTTTTCTACGTGCAGGTATTTTGTTCCCCGGAATAAGAATGAGGAGAAAAAAGAACGGAGGTGCTCATTAATGCAAACTAACAAGGAACAGAGAGCGAGCAAACAGGAGCATCAATTATGTTGGTTAATGTATTATTGCTACTCGTAAAATGATAATGATGTTTGTTTCCCGCTCCTAAACATTCTTGTTGTTTCATGACATTTACGTACTCCCCAATCGAACTCGTAGAAATAAGAGAATATGAAATAGAGTTAATAAGAAAATTAGGAATCATAATGCCCAAATCTCCCTATTAGTCTGAGCTATACAAATGAGCGTGCCCTTCCTCTCATAAAATGTTTTTTAATCCTCTGACTGCTAATTACGGAATGACATCTGAGTAATCTTGCACAGCTTTAAAGAGTAGAAAATTATCCCCTACACTGTACATCCATTAAGATTGCTGAACTACAGATTCGAGCATTCCTTTACTTGTGACTTTAGATATTGTAAAGATAAGCACTAGTTCATTATACCAGGCATGAGGAGAAACCATACCAATCCGAGTTAAGTAACGTAAAGCAAGAGTCAAGTTGCCTAAAGTCTGCAAAAAATAAGTAAGGTAGGCAAAAATTGTCACGTAAAGCAAGAATTAAATCACATAAAACAGGTAAGACTAGATTAAAGTAAAGCAGAAGTTAAAATCACGTAAATCAAAAGTTAAGTCACATAAGATAAGTCAGAGAAAGTTACGTACAGTGTTAAATCAGGTAAGACAAGCAAAGAGGTCATTCACGTAAGGTAAGTAAGAGCTGAGTGAGTCGTTATGTCTCTCTCTCTCTCTCTCTCTCTCTCTCTCTCTCTCTCTCTCTCTCTCTCTCTTTTTTTTTTTTTTATTTAAGCAAAACTTAATAGAAAGAACATGTACCCAAATGCACTGTCGTGTGCTACCTATTCTAAGGGTACTACAATCTATTTCTCTACAAATTTACCTCAAGATGGTCAGCATGTGTCCATTACAACGCACTGCACTACACTGAGTGTCACGTCACAAAGAGTGTCAGAGGAGTTGGCAGTGTCTGTCTCCACTTATGTGTGTTTGACACTGTGTGTTCATCTCCTGGACGTGAGGCACCGCGGCCGTGAACAAGTTCCACATCCTGGAGACGCGTCCTGCGAAGGTGCGTTGATGCTGACACCCGTGGGATCGCGGCACCTCTACGGCGTCACCACCATTGAGCACCGTTCTCGTGCTCCGTGCGGTGACTCTTAGAGGATGACGCAGCCCTGCCAGATGTGGCACTCTTTGCACCTGTGCCTTATGGAACACTACGATCGCCGCCACGTCTCTGCGGTGTTCCAGTGAATCAAGGGACGCTCAGGCTCTGGGTGAGGTGGTAGTGCAGCATCTACTAGCCGTATGGCGCGGCGTTGGATGCTGTCCAGTCTCCTTCTGTGTGTGGCGGCACAGGACATCCAGGAGAGAGCTGCGTATTCAAGGTGGGGCCGCACCTGTGCCTTGTACAGCAGCAGTCTCCCTTCCTGTCGAGGAAACTGGCGATCCTTCTGAGAGCGGAGATCCTGTGAGAGGCTTTCTTGGCAATGGTTTTGACATGCCTGTCAAACCTCAGCCCTCGATCCACCTCCACTCCAAGTATCTTGACGTCATCTTGAGTGGGAGAGCAGCAGCGCCAAAAGACAACTTTCCTGCCATTGCTGCCATGGCGGCTGGGGACCGAGAGACAACCATTGCTTGTGTCTTCTCCGGCGCGAATGTCACTTGCCAGCGAGCACCCCACTCCTTTATCACTCGTAGCTGCTGATTGATGGCCTCAGCAGCCCGCCCACTGTCCTGGCGTGGATAGGTATAGGAGAGGGTGCAGTCATCAGCATAGGCCATGACTCCTGGCAGTAGCTGGAGAAGATCATCCACGTAGATATTCCACAGGAGTGGGCCAAGAATTGAACCCTGTGGCACTGATGCCTCCACAGGCAGGGACTCAGATGTTTGCCCGTTGACAACCACCTTGAGGCTTCTGTCCTGCAGGTAATTTCCCAAGAGTCGTAGCAAGCCACCCTGGATGCCTTTAGCACGAAGCTTTTCTAGTAATCCGTTGTGCCATACTTTATCAAAAGCTCCTGCTATGTCCAAAGCAACCACTATAGTGTCCTTGCCGTCGTCGAGGGCGTCCTGCCAATGCCTGGTGAGAAGCATCATTAGGTCGGAGGTTGACCTTCCAGGTCTGAACCCAAACTGTTGGTCTGAGAGGAGGGCATTGTCCTTGAGATGGCTACACACCACCTCTGCCACGACCCTCTCAAACACTTTACCCACCACTGACAACAGGGATATGGGTCTGTAGTTTTTGGGTCCGTTTTTGTGTACGGGAACTACTCGAGCCTCCTTCCACACTGAAGGCCAGACGTTTTCCCGTACACAAGTTGTGAAGACTTGGGTGAGAGGGGCAGCCAGTTCCTGGGAGCATCGCTTCAGCAGGTGCGGGCTGATGTCATCAGGGCCGGTGGCTTTCTGTGTGTCCAGCCCCCGCAATAATCGCTTCACCTGCTGATGCGTCACCTCCACCATGGTGACAGTCTTCTCACATTGCTGGACCAGCTGAGGCGGTGGCTGCTGTGGATTCCCGACCTTCATTTTTCCAGCAAACAAGGTCTCTCTCTCTCTCTCTCTCTCTCTCTCTCTCTCTCTCTCTCTCTCTCTGTGTCTGTGTGTGTGTGTGTGTGTGTGTGTGTGTCCCGCTCCGGCTGATCGACGTAAAGAGAGAAGAGGTAGATGCAGTTAATATAGCAGGTAGACAAATAGGAAAACCGTATTATTTGATGTTTTTTTCCGTTGTTTTAGCTCCTTTCTTTCCATTTGAAGGAAGTAAATATAGTGAAGAACGAGCCTTTAACATTTTTCTCTGAGTTCTTGGCCTCTTTTCCTAATACATAAACAGAAAATAAAACAGCCAGACATAATGATAGGAAAATTTCAATGGACAGCAAAACAAATATACAGGACTTAATAATCAGGAATGAGAACTGAATAGATGGCCACAAAATAGCATCAAACAAACAATACGAAACTAAGTAAGCATTTAAAAGAAAAAAAAATCCAATACGAAGACAAACAAAAGGAAATTAGCAAACGTAAATAGCAGAACTAGATAGATAAATGAAAGTTTGATATAAAAAAAAATCACGTAAAATAACATATAATCCATCGGCGAAAAAAAAACACGAAGAAAAAAAGATAAAGACATAAAAAAGAGCTAATATTAAAGCAAGACAAAATCTAAAGCATGAAACTTTACCATAGAAGCATACAGCAACAATACATCAAGAAAAAAAAAATAGACAAAATAGACAGAGATAGACAGTCAGGAGTGGACAGATCAAATAAAAAAAAAAAAAAAAAAGTAAGATGGACAGACCAAGACACAAAGACAAATGACTAATATTTGTATTACATCGAAAGACCAAGCTCATATTTTAAAGGTTCAGCTCCATCTGTTTCTTTTCCTTTAGTAAAAGGATATAAACGGAGAAAATAAGTAAAAAGAATACAGAAATATCCACACGGAGAAAGTCAATCAAGAAAAAGATAGACACAGGCAAAATACACGTGGATAAAAAGATACAAGCTAATGATAATCTCTCAGAATTATATTTTTCAGATATAAATTTCACCTGTGATCAACAAAAAAACCAACACATTTTCATATTCCTCCTCCATTCACAAACGAATTGATGAATTTTATTTTTTAATATCATACGTATCGTCAAAGATCACCAGCTGCTTTTGTGTTTCGTTTTTATTCTTTTTTCTTTTTAGACAAAGGAAATTCACCAGAAATCACATGAACCAATAGAATTCATAAACAAAATGCCTAAATTACCATTTTACCTAAATTATTCCTTTACTTGCTGAGGGCTTTGATTTTTCTTAATTTATAAACTAAAAGAAGAAAATTATAGCAAATTTAAGAGCACTTCAATTCCATATAAGACAAAACTGACCAAACGAATAGGTTCGTAAAGTGAAGAAAAATACAGTGAAAAAACCCAAAAATATTAAGAATTGGCAAGCAGATTATTTACAAGGGTAAGAAAGAATCCCGTTCGGTTACTTCTCCCATGAAAGATGAATAGGAAAGGTATTAGCACTGTTGATCAGCTCGATTTTAGAGGTTTTGTGTATTGCTCTCCACAAATAGTGCGAGTCATAGAAAACAGAAAAAAAATAATAAATAACACTTTTTTTATGTTATGGCCTAAAGCACTGGTAGGCATACGTGAAGAATATATGTGTGAAATGCTGTTCAGCTTCCGCCCATTAGAGGCGCAGGCAATTTTATTTATAGTGGTACCCATATTAGGGCCCATATCACCACTCAAGCGCATCTTTGGTGTAACCACTTAGAACCTGGGTATCATGGTGACATGTAGGTAACTTTAAACCACTCGACAAATGGTAGAGCTTCAAAGCGGTATGTGGTGGGATTAGAATCTACGCGTGGACGTCTGCCCGATCATACACTAACCACCTTATCCACTACGCCACCGCCTCCTTGACTTTTCATAGTTATATAATTCATCATTGTTGTTTTCTCTCTTTTTCATAGTTTACTTTATTTTCAAGGATGTCTTCTCTTCATAAGTAGCTCTTTTCAATATTCAAATTTCATTTCCTCTTTTTCTATTATCGTTCCTTTAATATACTTGTTATATATTTAGTTTTCTTTTATTTCCAGACCTTGTCTATTACGAGTAGTTTAATATTCTTCATGGCAGTACCAGGACTTCTTCACATTGATTTCGCTTAAGGACTTGAATATATATTTTATGCAGAACAAGAGCTCACATGAAACTATGCGACGTAATGAAAATATACATAAAACATGACTCCGTGCCAGACGTAATACCAAAACTTGGAAGCTCAGTGTGTGTGTGTGTGTGTGTGTGTGTGTGTGTGTGTGTGTGTGTGTGTGTGTGTGTGTGTGTGTGTGTGTCATAATTCACATGTTTATTATTCCAATTAGCACTAATGGAGGCAATACTGGATACGAAACTTGAGTAATAAGAGAAAACCAAAAAAAACCTTGCAAGGTACTTTAGGAACGTGAAAAAAGAATGCGGAAAGATTAAAATCATTCCATGTGTGTGTGTGTGTGTGTGTGTGTGTGTGTGTGTGTGTTGTGTGTGTTTCACTGTTTGATCTGCTGCAGTCTCTGACGAGACCGCCAGACGTTACCCTACGGAACGAGCTCAGAGCTCATTATTTCCGATCTTCGGATAGGCCTGAGACCAGGCACACACCACACACCGGGACAACAAGGTCACAACTCCTCGACTAACATCCCGTACCTACTCACTGCTAGGTGAACAGCACCTACACGTGAAAGGAGAAACACCCAAATATCTCCACCCGGCCGGGGAATCGAATCCCGGTCCTCTGGCTTGTGAAACCAGCGCTCTAACCACTGAGCTACCGGGCGTGTGTGTGTGTGTGTGTAGTAAGCGTCTTCCCTGACACAGTTCCTTCCAACAGTCAAGGAATGATAAATATTCCGTTGACTTGTGAAACCGTGGTGCGTCAGTCTTCCTTGGAGGCTTGGCGACGACCCAGAGAGAGAGAGAGAGAGAGAGAGAGAGAGAGTGATTGGAAGCAGGAGAGCAAGAAGGGATGACTGCAAATATGTTGATACAGATAGACAGACAGAATGATAGATAGAGACAGACAAACCCATAGACAGGATATACATCAAACATAAAGACATGGGGAATGGCAACAGATATTGTGATCAATAGATTTAAATAAAAATTAATAAACAAATAAACAGATAAACTGACAAATAGGGACAGACAGACAGACAGTGATAAGAGAAGCATTCAAAACTTAAAGACGAGTAGGTAGAGTAGAAAGAGGAGGCATGCGCGCGCGCGCGCACACACACACACACACACACACACACACACACACACACACACACACACACACACACACACACACTAAACGGACCAAGTAATAAATAAAAAAGCGAAAAAGAAGAGAGGGAGAGAATATTGCACACCGCTATATTGCGCAGATTCCCTTCCAGTGTTAAGAAATAAGAATGAATCCCTTTTGGAGTGGCGGAGATCAGACCCAATAGGTTTAGATCCCCCGTCTGTCGCTTTCACCATTGGAATCCATTATTTTGTAAGAGAGTTTCAATCTTTTTTATATTTTTCTACTCATTCAATTTTCGCACTATTTTTTTCAGTATCGTTAACTACTTTTTATGCCAAATTCTCTCTTCTTTTTTTTCAGGATGTAGCGTATGTTGTGTTGTATTTATTGGACAGGTGAATTATTTTTTTCTTTAAATGGCACACACGCATTTATTTTATCAAACATTCATGTAACTGATGCATGTCGGTTTGTCGGTTTATTATATATTTTTCGTTCTCATTTTTTTCCGTCAAACAGCCACACCATGGATCATCTCCTGTCAGTGTGTGTCACCATTGCTTAGTGTTGGCGGAGGCTGGCTTAATACATACACACACACACACACACACACACACACACACACACACACACACACACACACACACACACACACACACACACACACACACAGACACAGACACAGACACAGACACACACACACACACACACACACACACACACACACACACACACACACAGACACACACACACACACACACACACACACACACACACACACACACACACACACACACACACACACACACACACACACACACACACACACACACACACACACATATCCGAAGACAAATAATGAGTTTGACGTTCCGTATAACGTCTGGCTGTCTGTCAGAGACTGCACAGATCAAACAGTGAACACACACACACGCACACACACACACACACACACACGCACACACACACACACACACACACACACACACACACACACACACACACACACACACACACACACACACACACACACACACACACACACACACACACCTCATGACCAATCGTGAACTCAAACGAAAAAAAAAGGATATCTGCATTGCATTTTACTTCGTATTCATTCCTATGCTATTATGATTCTATTAATGACGAACACACTCAGGAGAATCTATAATAACACTAATCCCTTACCACCCCAACACCACTCAGCTCAGCCTCTCGCCCTCGTCACTTCTCACTTTTCATTCCCTCCTCGCTCACCCTTCCAAGACCTTCAAACTTTCACACACCGATATCGTTTTTAAAGCATCTCCCCTAATCTCCATGTACCTCGCCCTGCCTCTCCCTCCTTGTATCCTTGTATCTGTGGAGGTTTTTCCTTTCCTCCCCCATGTTAGTGCCGCCTCACCGTAAGCCTCAGTTATCTCATATCCCTCGCCAATTCATCTTCTCCCACTGTTTTATTTCTCATTCCAACAATATTTATTTAGGTCAGAATATTACAAAAATTCAAGAATATGATGAAAACGAAAAATAGAAAAAGTTCCAGCTGATATATACAAGGGGAGATTGAATTCCTCCTTATCATGCTTACTTGATAAAGAGGTGATGAAAACATAGGAACTAAGTTACAAACAACTGGATAATCAATAAGATGAAGCTGATAAACGACGGTAGATCAGATCGAGAAACACATGCGTAAAACAACAACATAACGAATAACAAACAAGGTAGAAAAGCTGGTGACTCCCTCCCTTTCATCATTATCAGCTGAGTACACCTTTAAACACAGATCAAAGTAATGAGAGATGGAAAATAAAGAATAAAATACATCTTTATCTTACCTTTCCTTCCACAGCTACTTTATCATGAATATGTACTATGTGTTCCTATGATGCTCAGGTTTTTCATACATTGTAGAGTAATCTCGTCGCAAAATGGTTTCACTTAGAAAAAAAATTTCATATACATTAGACTTAAGCGGATAAATTCTATGATGCTGCCGGCGTGCTTCAGTGAATACAATAACGAACTCCTCAAAGGATTGGAGTCTTCTGTCGTCTCCCTGTCGATGTCTGGCCTCATTTGGAAAGCCTTTGCACTGGAGAACTCCAAACTTAACCCTTTGTCTGATATGGCTTGCGTTAATACAATTTTCCCTTATAAGTATTGAGGATATCTTTTTAGACCACCAACAAAAATGTGTGCTGGAGTATTTCAAACAAGTGAGCGTCTGTGATTTAAATTGTGGGGTTAAATTAAGTAAGGTTACTCAAATAAGATGACGTATTTTCTCTTACAAGTATTGAGGATATTTTTTAAACCACCAACAAAAATGTGTGCAGGAGTATTTCAAACAAATAATCGTCTGAAATTTAAATTGTGGGGTTGAATTAAGTAAGGTTACTTAAATAAGATAACGCATCACATCACCAGTTTTCAAAGACGTAATCACCTTCACACAGACATGCACCTCACATACACACGCGCACACTCACACGCTAGCCAGTAAGCAAGTAGAGATTTTTTTCATACTGACACCGATTGCAAATACATTTCCTTCAGTACCACTTGGTGTGTTATTACGGTCTGCAGCTCTCACGGTCAAAGGGGCGCGGCACGCTCAAAAGAATATCGGGCAGCCAGAAAGAACCATAAAGCAGCGAGGAAACTGAATTAATTGCAGCGGCTCAAAGGACACTCATTACACGTGTGCCTTGAAGAGGAGACTTGCTGCTGCAACACGTCATGGAAAACAACTTACCATCTCTCTCTCTCTCTCTCTCTCTCTCTCTCTCTCTCTCTCTCTCTCTCTCTCTCTCTCTCTCTCTCTCTCTCTCTCTCTCTCTCTCTCTCTCTCTCTTCGCCTCGCTCCTCTCATTCCCCTCCCTCTGCTTCAAGACAAATTCAATTCATTCATTCATGTATTCATTCACTCTGTAACGCGGGTCGCATAAACACACACACACACACACACACACACACACACACACACACACACACACACACACACACACACACACACACACACGACAAACAAAATTTCATGCTTATCTTACAAATAAATTTTTGAACATTCCGCAGGAGAATGCAGGGATGAGAATGTGGTTTTGTAGACTTGTGGAATAGATGTTAAAGAAGTACTGGTGGTGGTGGTGGTAAAAATATTGGGAGAAATAGTAGTTCATGAAATATATTACAGCAAAAATAGCTAAAAAGACAGCTTTAATCCATCAAAAAGATTGGATCCTGCAGTTTATTTTATATACAATAGATAGAAAGAATTATTGACTGTACACACACACAACGTAGAGAGAGCTTTCATTATAAAAGACAGATGGAGGAAATGAAACCACTGCGATATATCATCTACTCGAGATCTGCCAAGAATGAGGAAAACTGTAAAGTTACAGAAGCACTCTTAAGCTAAATTGATATACACTGACATCGACGCAATTTCCTTCCATAAACTGACCAATAATTGCCAATTAAAAAAGAAAAAATGAGAAAAAAGGCTGTCATGAAATCTTATCAATGGGTGACCTTTGAAAAGAAAAATATCTATATATGTGTGATGATCTTTGTGATAGGAAGAAATCATCAACTTTATTTTTTCGTGTGTGTGTGTGTGTGTGTGTGTGTGTGTGTGTGTGTGTGTGTGTGTGTGTGTGTGTGTGTGTGTGTGTGTGTGTGTGTGTGTGTGTGTGTGTGTGTGTGTGTGTGTGTGTGTGTGTGTGTGTGTGTGTAGACCTCTTTCTGTCTACTCTCTCTCTCTCTCTCTCTCTCTCTCTCTCTCTCTCAACAACCTCTTATGAACACACAACACACGAACACACACACACACACACACACACACACACACACACACACACACACACACCTGGTGGGAGGGAATGGCCTTGCATTCTCCCCGTCTCCCCTGAGCAAGCTGACCATTTTTCAGATATCGCCGAGTGGCTGATGAACACACACTTGCCTCCATCAACTCTGTTCTCGGCAGCGATTGGATCTGGGTGGTCTGGAGTGTGGCCTCAGCCTCAGCAAAAGATATCGCTTTAAAAATCTGCTTGCGTCACTACGGGTTGAGGCAGAAAGGACGAGATTTCACAATATTTAATACAAGAGGCAGATTATCTAAACCTAAAAGAAAATACGTTTGAATTGCCTATTGACGCCTATCATGAATATAAAACACCAACAACCCCTTCCAACACACACACACACACACACACACACACACACACACACACACACACACACACGGGAAACACCACATCCTCCCTTTACAAGTTTCCACCACAATAAAGTTCCCCTCACTGCCATGCATTACACGCACCAGATAAAATACAGGACAGTGACCGCTGTGTCCTCTTCCCCTTCTTGAGACGGACGACTGTTATCTCTGTCCTCTTGGCGTTATGTCAAGGCAAGGGGAACACACCACTGTTTTATCTACAAGCCAATTAGTGGTTCCCGTGA
>NC_059286.1:2220681-2223181 GCF_017591435.1 Portunus trituberculatus
AAGGAACACACACACACACACACACACACACCGCGTAGTGTAGTGGTTAGCACGCTCGAATCACAATCGAGAGGGCCGGGTTCCAGTCCCGGCGCGGCGAGGCAAATGGGCAAGCCTCTTAATGTGTAGCCCCTGTTCACCTAGCAGTAAATAGGTACGGGATGTAACTCGAGGGGTTGTGGCCTCGCTTTCCCGGTGTGTGTTGTGGGTTGATGTGGTCTCAGTCCTACCCGAAGATCGATCTATGAGCTCTTAGCTCGCTCCGTAATGGGAAAGACTGGCTGGGTGACCAGCAGACGACTGAGGTGAATTACACACACACACACACACACACACACACACACACACACACACACACACACACACACACACACACACACACCTTAACCTAATCTAACCTAACATAACCTAGACCAGATCAAAACTAACCTAACAATTTTTTTCCTGGGGGTAAACATTTTAAAAGTACAAGAACACACACACACACACACACACACACACACACACACACACACACACACACACACACACACACACACACACACACACACACACACACACACACGCACGCACGCACGCACACACACACACACACACACACACACACACACACACACACACACACACACACACACACACACACACACACACACACATACACACACACGTCCCAGGTCCTGATATAATGGCAGGTAAGCTCACAGGAACCAATAATCCCACACATTAATCTCTCACCACAGCGGTCCGGGAGCAACAAGGTGGAAAGGCAGGCAAGGAGCTCGAGACAGGGAACCCAATCGTTAAGAGCAAGGGAGAGAGCTGAGGCAAGGTTTTCATTTATAAGGAAGGTTTGAAGATAGGGAGGAATTCTGGATGATTTTAAGGTAATTGAGGGGTATTAGTGATGGTGGTAGTGGTGGTGGTGGTGGTGGTGATGGATGGTGGTGAGTCTTTTCTTAATTTTCTTTTTATCATATTTTTGTTCCACTTTCTTCTTCCTTCTTTTTGTTTTTCTTTTGTTCGTAGTTTCTTTCTTTGTTCTTGTTATTCTTTTTGCTCTTGGTCTTGTTCTTTTAGTTCTCCCTTCATTTTTTCTTCTTTTCTTGTTCTTGATTCTTTGTTTGCCTTTTCTGCTCTTATGTTTTCCTCTGTCTTAATTACTCTTCTTCATTCTTGTTCTCCTTTCGTTTGTCGTTTCTTTCTTTCTTATTTTTGCTTTTCTAGTCATTCTTAGTATTCTTTCTTTTAACTTTATTTCCTTTTTCAATTTTTCCTTTCTTTTTACTTAACTCTTGTATCAACTTTTCTCTCTCTTTTTCCCTTCTTTTCACTTTTCTTTAACTTTCTACCAATCCATCAACACACCTTTTAACCATTCTTTACTCCAATCAATAAATCTATCCAGCAAGAGTTAACCAGTATTCTGAACCATCCATCCATTTCTCAGGTAAACTTTGGAACTCCCTGCCTCCTTCTGTATTTCCACCTTCATATAACTTTAATTCTTTTAAGAGAGAGGTTTCAAGACACTTATCTTCTGTTTTCGATTAGCATTTGATACTAAGGGAACCAGCACTTCATTGTTTTTTTTTTGCATATATATTTTTTTTCTTATGCACATGGTCGGTGTCTCTCCTACATGAAAAAAAAAATCTTTACTTCCTTATAAATTCACACCAATCTACCAACACGACTATCACTTTATTCTCTCAAGTCTTCCATCAGTCTATCCCTCTTTCCCTCTGTCTCTCTTCAATTTCTCATCACTGACAGGAATAAATATCTATTTCTTCAAATCTTCTATCAGTCTCTCTATATCTCTCTGTTCATCTCCCCTAAGTTTTCATTGCTCGTCTTCCATTCTTTCATCTAATATCTACTCTGGAACCAAAATGACTCACTCCTCATGACAACTTTTGGCTCTCTCGGTGTTTTACCTCGAAGATAAACTCAAGTCAGAAGTCAAGATTGGCAAATTATATCTGCAGGAAGGGAAGGTAAGGGAGGGAAAGGGAAGGGAAGGGACGATAAGGTAAGATAAGATAATCCGAAGGGAAGGCAAGGAAGGAAAGAAAGGAAAGGAAAGGGAATGGAATGGAATGGAAGGGAATGGAATGGAAGGGAAGGGAAGGGAAGGGAGGAGGGAAGGAAAGTGATGGGAACGGAAAGGGAGAGAGGGGAAGGGAATTGGAGGGATGGAAGAGAAAGAAAGGAGAGGGAAGCGAGCGGGGGAAAGGAAAAGGAATGGTAAGGGAGGAGAAACAAAGAGATAGAAAGAAAGGAAAGTATACGGATGAAATCGAAAGAACGAAAGAGGAGGGTGAGGTGAAGAAGATGAGAGAAGAGGAGGAAGAAGAGGAGGAGGAGGAGGAAGAAGAAGAGGAGAAATTACTATTGTGCAACGGAAGAAAATGAAGAAGAACGAGAAACGAAAGAAGAAAATTAGGAAAAAAAATAGGAATTAGCTCATTAGAGAAGGAAGATAAGAGAACTGAAAAAA
>NC_059286.1:2230681-2255681 GCF_017591435.1 Portunus trituberculatus
TTTCCTCGACAGGAAGGGGAGACTGCTGCTGTACAAGGCACAGGTGCGGCCCCACCTTGAATACGCAGCTCTCTCCTGGATGTCCTGTGCCGCCACACACAGAAGGAGACTGGACAGCATCCAACGCCGCGCCATACGGCTAGTAGATGCTGCACTACCACCTCACCCAGAGCCTGAGCGTCCCCTTGATTCACTGGAACACCGCAGAGACGTGGCGGCGATCGTAGTGTTCCATAAGGCACAGGTGCAAAGAGTGCCACATCTGGCAGGGCTGCGTCATCCTCTAAGAGTCACCGCACGGAGCACGAGAACGGTGCTCAATGGTGGTGACGCCGTAGAGGTGCCGCGATCCCACGGGTGTCAGCATCAACGCACCTTCGCAGGACGCGTCTCCAGGATGTGGAACTTGTTCACGGCCGCGGTGCCTCACGTCCAGGAGATGAACACACAGTGTCAAACTGATGGCACATAAGTGGAGACAGACACTGCCAACTCCTCTGACACTCTTTGTGACGTGACACTCAGTGTAGTGCAGTGCGTGAATAGTGCTAGTGAAGTGAAACGAATAGTGCTCCATTTACATGCTGACCATCTTGTATATTATCTATTTTTAAGTCTTGTAAATATTGTAGAGAAATAGATTGTAGTACCCTTAGAATAGGTAGCACACGACAGTGCGCCTTTGGGTACATGTTCCTTTGTATTAAGTTTTGTTTAAATAAAAAAAAAAAAAAAAAAAGAGAGAGAGAGAGAGAGAGAGAGAGAGAGAGAGAGAGAGAGAGAGAGAGAATATAATTACCACTCAATCTCATTACATTTTTATCTTTCTAAAAATACTCCTTACTATGAAGAAAAACTGACATGGTTATAAATATTACAAAAAAAAAAAAAAGAAAATTCCGCTATCCTCTACAAGAATAATGAATAAAAGGGCACAAAGACTCAACCATATTCTCCCACACACACACACACACACACACACACACACACACACACACACACACACACACACACACACATTGGGCAGTCGCATCCAGCATACTTCCACACTCACTCTCACGTGGAGGTCTCATGTGGTTTCCCTGGAGAGACTAAATGGATGAAGTGACATTGATTCGACAGTGGCGGGCATGACCTTGCGAGGGTTCCAACCAAGGTCACTTTAGGCAGCGACCAATAACGCCAATTACTATACAAGAGAGAGAGAGAGAGAGAGAGAGAGAGAGAGAGAGAGAGAGAGAGAGAGAGAGAGAGAGAGAGAGAGAGAGAGAGAGAGAGAGAGAGAGAGAGAGAGAGAGAGAGAGAGAGAGAGAGAGAGAGAGAGAGAGAGAGAGAGAGAGAGAGAGAGAGAGAGAGAGAGAGAGAGAGAGAGAGAGAGAGAGAGAGAGAGAGAGAGAGAGAGAGAGAGAGAGAGAGAGAGAGAGAGAGAGAGAGAGAGAGAGAGAGAGAGAGAGAGAGAGAGAGAGAGAGAGAGAGAGAGAGAGAGAGAGAGAGAGAGAGAGAGAGAGAGAGAGAGAGAGAGAGAGAGAGAGAGAGAGAGAGAGAGAGAGAGAGAGAGAGAGAGAGAGAGAGAGAGAGAGAGAGAGAGAGAGAGAGAGAGAGAGAGAGAGAGAGAGAGAGAGAGAGAGAGAGAGAGAGAGAGAGAGAGAGAGAGAGAGAGAGAGAGAGAGAGAGAGAGAGAGAGAGAGAGAGAGAGAGAGAGAGAGAGAGAGAGTAAAATAGAATTACACACCATTATTCTATCTCATAACCTCCTTGTAGACATCGAGTCGTCAGTCTTATGGCTAACAGTCACATGGTAACTAATTGGACTGTAATATCATTGAAGGTTTACCAAGACACCCTTGGAACTAAGTTTTGTTAACGATTATTATTTTTTCTTTGGATTAATATTTTACTTTGAAAGCTTTCCTGAAGCTTAGAAAAGTTAACCTCAAGCTTAATAAGAATATCTCTAAGCTTAAAACTTTTCATGTTTAATATATCTGTCCCTAAAGATTAAATAAAATTGAACTTGAAATATAAAATCAGGCATTTGATAAAACTGTCATCTCATTGAAAATAATTCTATAGAGACTACTACCAAAGTACAGCAAAATATGGAGGTTTACCAAACACTTTTGTAAGGATTCATTAATGAATGAAACTAATCCCCAAGTTTAACAGAATGCTGTACCGCAAGTTGAGGCTATTTAAACCAATGGTTCTCAAACTTTGTTGCTTAGTAGCGCAGTAAAGGGACATATTGGACTTTGACGGCGCAGCGACCCTGCAGTTAGTGCAGTAGTGCTGTGCAGGTCAACTTAAGGCACAATTTCAAGAACACATACCTTTCTAGGAAAATGCAGACTTTAGTAATAGTCACAGCACACAATTTGCGAATCACTTGATTTAGACGCATACCACTGCCTCCAAAAAGGAGTGGTTGTGAAGCAGCTCGAAATCTTTCATTGCATGTATCGATGTTCAGTAAAGTCGTACAGAAGTGAAAAAAAAAAATAAAATCGATAGAGCATAGTTTAAATTTGCTACTTAGTACACAGCGTCCTCCTCATATATTAACAGTAAGAAATATGATAACAATGATAAAACATAACAATAATAAGAAAACGATAATAATAATAACAATAATAATAACAATAATAACAAGCACTAAGAAGAAACTTAATGATCATAGATAATGATATACATGAAATCCGACTAATAACTAAAACTTTTCCTTATGCGTCTCTTTTTCGTACCAATATCCTGATTCCGTTACGTTACCTTTCACATCACCTCTTGCCGCCTAGTTTTTCTTCCCCTCCTCTGCATACAAACAAGATGCAATTTATATGAGGGAAAAAGTTCTCATGTGTAAAATTCAAAAATAGCGGACGGTGATGAAAAGGGTATGAAGAGAAAATAAATGATAATGGTGATAGTGTTGGTGATGAAGATGCTGATGATACTGAGGATGGTGGTGAAGATAATAGTGTTGTTGTTGTTGTTGTTGTTATTGATGATGATGTCAACAATGACAAAGATGACTAAGGGTATACCAATATTCACAGCACTTTCATTCTCTCTCTGCGTGTGTGTGTGTGTGTGTGTGTGTGTGTGTGTGTGTGTGTGTGTGTGTGTGTGTGTGTGTGTGTGTGTGTGTGTGTGTGTGTGTGTGTGTGTGTGTGTGTGTGTGTGTGTGTGTGTGTGTGTGTGTGTGTGTGTCATTCATCGATAAAAATAATGATATCTCATACACTGTAAAGAAGCGCGTGTTTGAGTCTGCACTTACATCAACATTGATATATGGATGTGAGTCTTGGGTGGTAGCGGATGTGAAACCTATGTCAAAACTTTACAACTGGACCTTGAAAACCCTGTTGGGAGTGAGGCGTTCAACATGTAATGATGTGTGTTGTGTGGAGTCTGGGTATTTACCTTTGAAAAATTTTATAGTCTAGACAGCATAAATTTTCTAACAAAATGTGGCAGGAAAGATCCGGGTATAATGATGATCCTTTGGCATTTGTATTTCACTTAGTTATCTCTACAAATACAGTGACAGGAAGATTAGTGAGACAGTTCATTAATAATGTCCCTAAAAAGTATTGTGATATCATGCATGATGTGATACAAGATATTGTAAGAAGTGACTCTGCCAGACGACAGACGTATAAAGACATTAATCCTGAACTTACAGGTCATGATGTTTATAAAATTAAACACACGATTAGTGAAAACCAACCAAATTTTTCTTTCTACCTAATTAATAACTATCTATTTATCTATCTAATTAATCATATATCTACCTGCTTAGTAAGTGTTTATTTTTTTCTTATATAATTGTTCGTCTATCTATTTGGTCTGTGTGTCTATTTATCTATCTATTAATCTACATGACTGCATTCACTGCTCCCCAGCTCTATCTTTCTACTTATCTATCGTGGTATTTAACTATTTATTCATCTCCCCATTTTCTATCTACTCACCTGTGTACCTTCGTGTTACCAAAGCTCCGCAATGCCCCAGGCTAAAGTTTTTGTAAAGGTCTACTTAAACTTTTTCATTCATTTCAATCAACACGAAAGCTTTTACACCATTTCTTTTTTTTTAGGGGAGGACAACATTAAGGCGATGAAAAATTAGTTAAAATTAGTTACCCGATGCTATTACCTGATAGTACGCTGAGGTTTTTGTCTGTAAATGCGACGACATGAAAAGAGGCAGAACAAAAAGGCTTTCAACGCAAGACTCAAAGGGTACACTCCGGTAAAAATCAAGACTAACAAGTTTGACGCAGAATCGCCATCACGCAGGAAAATTTGCTAAATATATAATGTTCGTGACTTAGGAGCGTGATTTTGTTACCCTGACTGGTTTACATACTGCAGCTTTCAGACGTGTGGTAAACTGACTTCATACTCCTGCCAAACTATTTGTAAGGTTTATATTGTCTCGCATCAAAATAGAGGTTGTGGTAAGAATATGAAGTTAATTTCCTGCACTATTAAACCAATAATGTACGAATTAGTTAGTTGGTGTATTATTGATTTTCTAGTTAGTCGAAAAAATATTCAATCTTGAGATAAACTTTTAAATTGTCCCATAAACGAGTAACGGTTATAACAAAAATATAAGATTAATTTCCTACACTTTGAAAGCAAATTTAGTATGAATAAGTTAGTTGTGTGTCATTTCTTTTCTAATCGTACTACAACAGGTATTCAGCTGTGAGATATCAAATTATTTGTCTACACTATGCACTCTTTAACAGGATAGGATTAAATAAGTCAAGTAGTGAGAAAAATAAATAAGTGACGTTTTACTTTGTCTACACATAAATTCACTCATAAATTAATATATATTTCTAATAGGAATGCTGAGTCAATTTCCTACACCAAACAACATGATGGATATACGTCGTCCAATCATTTAGAGAGAGAACTATGAGTGACAACATTGCCCTTTACAGCCCTGCCTCATTCTCTCTCGTGTCCCAAGGTGGCAAAATTACTGCACAAGAAGCTGTGACACCGAACACAGCAGAAACGGACGGCGCCGCCACACTCCCGGGACACTTGCCTCATACTTTCCTCCAGATCCACACGCACGTGACATAAATTTCGTCTTCGTGTGTAACGTGACTCTTTTGATAATCCTAACATGTTTTTTTTTTTTTTTTGCACACTGCTTCTGTTGTTATATTTTCAAAGTTTATTTTTTATTTTGGTAAGATATTCGTTAGTTTTCTTCATCATTAACTTTATTTTCATTATAATTTTTTTTCACTATCTCTAAGTCGATTTGTGGATGTTCTTGCTTCTTCACATTTGTGTCTATATTTTTCATCATATTTTGTTGGTTTTCCTCTTACTTGGTATTTCCTTTATATATATATATATATATATATATATATATATATATATATATATATATATATATATATATATATATATATATATATATATATATATATATATATATATATATATATATATATATATATATATATATTTTTTTTTTTTTTTTTTTTTTTTTTGCCTTTACTTTTCTGTACCGTGTTTAGGGACAAATTTTATATCTATTTAGATTTTACGGTTTTTTCTCTTTTCAGTTTTACACCCAAATTATTCATACAATATCTGGGCTGCTTTTAGTTTGATTGGCGGAATTTTACGGTAAATGTCTCCCTTCACTCGGCCGCTGAACATTTTAATATCATTTTTTAACAGATATACACTTTAGACATTTTCTAACTCTTTGGTTGGAATGTGTGTGTGTGTGTGTGTGTGTGTGTGTGTGTGTGTGTGTGTGTGTGTGTGTGTGTGTGTGTGTGTGCGCGCGCGCGCACTCGCAACCTATATTTGGTCTGGGAATATTACATGTAGTTTCCAAGTCAAATTCTTTTTAAACAATATTTCATTGGGATCAAAATTTAAAACAACATACAATCTGTTATTACGAATCTGTCATTTACTATAGAGAGAGAGAGAGAGAGAGAGAGAGAGAGAGAGAGAGAGAGAGAGAGAGAGAGAGAGAGAGAGAGAGAGAGAGAGAGAGAGAGAGAGAGAGAGAGAGAGAGAGAGGGAGAGAGAAGCGAGTGGAATTATTTAGGAGGGCGGCAGGTGGCTGGAGAGGCGAGTACAGACACACGGTCGCTGCAAACAGGTCAACTTGTCACAGAATTACATTACACTTTCCCTTGCGCCACTTTACAATGGACTCTTAGGACCTGATTAAGTAAGGAGGATCTTCTGCTTTCCCCCACATGTTATTTTTTATTTCGCTTTCATCTTCAACTCTATAGGCAAGCACTGTAGTAAGAAAAAGTGGCAAATAATAGACTGTTAATACGTACATCAGAAGTATATCAGTTTGCATATCAGAAGCCATATGTTACTGAGCTTTTGAACGTGGTTGTATGCTGTTTGTATGATATTTAGCTTGCTGTAGTACCACTATTATATTTTCTCTCCACACGTGATGGAGACCGGGAAGAAAAAGTTAATCTTTTTGCTGAAATCAAAGAAAGACCTTTAAATTTTTGATAAGTCTACTTTTAATCATGATTCTCTAGTTTTCATTTCAATTTCTGAAGTATCTTTTTAGTTTAATGGAATAATTAGAATGTAATTATTTTTTTTTTTTCTCTTTCGTTGTTTACAATTTTTAGTTCAATGAAAAGTGCTTTGCCACGCTAAGTATTGTTTTCATGTATTATACCGTAAGAAACTTTGTATTAAGATTACTTTTCCATATTTTTCTTTTTATTTCTTCTTAAACATTGAACCTTTTATCCAGAACTATGTATGTAAAAGCAAGAAATACAGGTAACAAATAAAAAAAACAAAATAGCTGGTAAACACTGCTTTGCCTCGGATGGCGCAGAGCTCACAGCAAGGCAGAGTTGACTGTCGGGTAAGCTCAGGCCAGTAAGCTGACAGGCTAGTATTGAATTCCTCCCATACCAGCCACCTCCCTGACTCACTTTCTTCCTTCGCTTTCACTCCCCTCAAGGCGCAAACACACACTGCCGTCTCTCCCTCACAGGTCAGGCAGCGGAATCGGTATATTCACGTTAACTTTCCTAAAAATAATTTTTTTCATCGCTTTCTTGTCGAAGACTTTAGACTTATTTCAAAAGTAATAGAGCGCATGTGTCAGTCACCCTTATTATTTTTGTCTCGTGAACTGTGAACATGATTTTCTTTGTTAGTATTTTCAAAACAGACATTTTTACACACCACCCACACAACCAACCACCAACCACTGCCCTCACACATAACTCATGAACTCGACACTTTTACGTCACTTGACACTTCAGCTACATGTCTCCGTTAGTATCTACAAAACCATTACCTTTTATTTAGAGCTTACATTTTCATGCCACCAACACAACCACACATGTCACCGTCATCATCAACAGAACCGTAATCTTTTATTATTGGAACTCAACTCTGGAACACTGTTTTTCTCCCTCCTTGATACTTGGACTCTTACAAAAGCATAAAGAAACCGCCGAAATAAAGCCAACCAGCTATTTTTTTTCTATTCTCTTTCAGAAGATGACATTTTTAAGAGCACCATTACACACAAATTTTTCTTATTATATTTCAGCTTTCACACTCCTTTTCGCTTTTGGAACAACATATTGACCAAAGATGAAATAAAAAGCCTTCTTCAATGAATGTTAAAGATAAAGAAAATCCCGAACTATCACCAAAATACATCTCGCTATATCTGAACGACTGACGAAAAATAACAAAAACAACGTAGATTCATGAACAAATAAAGCCAAGATGAAATATAATGAAATAAGATAAAATAAATAGAAGAAAATAAAACAAGTAACAGATGCTTTATTTCCCGGGCAACAGGCAACGTGAGGTGAGAGCCTAAGTTGGCTAAGCTGCTTCATCCGCTGCTTCGACCTCCGGGGAAAAACACTTCCTGGCAGCGAGAGGAGACACTTCCCAGAGGTCGCTGCTGCTTCTCTCGCGCATCAGACTTTTGCAGTGAAACGGAAAAAAAAAACCAGAAAGGTGGAATGAGGAAACGGCCAAATTGACTGCATCCTATTTATTTCATTCTAACTAAGCTCAACTCCATAAATATGCAACACGAAAATGTGAAAAAAGATTGTTTATTTGTAAATTTATTGTAGCATGATTTAACAATGCATTTGTCATTTTTGCTATGTCAGGTCACTTCGTACTATACTTTCTGGGCACTGTGCACCACGTGTAAGAGATATTAGTTGGTTTCATTGCTTTTAACTATTCACCATGAGTAAAAACTTTTAACAGGAGCACTCATGTTTATCATTTCACAGGGATGACTTTGACTATTGTTTACTGGTCTGTTTTTATTTTTATCGCATTTTATTTGATTTATTTTTCTCATTATAATAAAGGGAAAAAATTGTATATCACAACCCTTGAAGATAATTAGACAGGTTTGCCAGTTCAATGTTTGAGGCGTCCTGGTATTCCTGACACACTTTATCTTATCTAAAAGTACGAACAGTTGTCACAAAGAGTGATGTCCTCGAGACCAGTGACTCTCTTGGCTATTTCCCGAAACAATCCATAAAATACATCACCACTGGGACAGATGTGCTACATAACTGCTCTTCTGATCTTCCCGCTGCCTCGCAAGCCTTTACATCTCTATTTCTTCTACACCTCCCCAATGCGAGAATCATGTATATAGTATTCTTAGTTTTTTTTTTTATTTCAGTGATACACTCTGAAATGACCTGACTGCTTTTGTATTTTTCCTGTTTATCTTTTAAAATGGAAGTTTCAAGATATTTCCCCAGTTTTACTCTCACTATCTAAGAACTGGTAACTCACTATTTTTCCTACAAAAAAACGAATTATACTGGTTATTAGCTCCTCCGTTACTGTCAAAATTGTATTCCTCACAAGACATTTGCGTATGAAGAGGGGTTTGTACAAACTCCATCGAATACATCAAGACCATTATATAAAAGATAAATAAACAATGGCTGATCAACGGCTGTCTATTAAGGTAGTCAAGATGAATTTCAGCATCGAAGAAAAACCTATTTAATGGTCTTCCAGAGAGCGATAACTTTTGTGGGAATAAGAAATCGTGATGTAGCATCCACCTGCGCCTCGGCTACCGCGGCAGGCAGGATTAACGTGGCACGTCTTTCAGTTATTTACTCTTACAATAAAAATCAGAAACATGGAAAGAGTTCCAGAGTTTGAATATACGTAGGAATACTTTCTTTATTCTTACTGTGGTTATTTATTTCAAAATCTTCCATACAGCAGAGTCCTATAATAACAATAAGTGAAGATAGTAAACTAGGGAACATTACCTTAACGTTCTTGGTTTCCTTTATTTCATACTTCCTTCATATGTCATCTGTGTCGGAAATTGCAGATGTTATGAGCTAGGTTTTTTACCTGAAAGGAATGAAATGGAAAAAATTAGGTTCAAGTGACACTGTTACAGTAAGATATCTCTGTAAACAAATGTAAAGCATATGTTAGGCTTACCCACCAGAAACAGTATTACCAATGACGTGAGCAATTGTATTAATTATATGATTGCTAATTACTGTATTTGATGCCTCATTTCAGTAACTTGATAATTTTCGTAAGCAGTAAAATAACAATTCCCGTACTCACGAAGCGGTCTAAGTAAATCTTACTTATGAACTGTATCACAGCGAGGGAACATTAACATGAATTGATCATAACATAGAAAAAATAATATATCGTAACCTGTGTCCGCGTCATCAGTCTGCGTGGACCGCTACATCTTGGTTCACCATGCCTCAGAGTGGCTACAGACAGACGCCCTACTGTCTCCATGGTCTCTCCACAATATCATCTCCAGCAAGGAAAAAATGCAACCGTAGTGATGTATTAAATGAACTTTGAGATATGGAAAAATTCATGAAGCGATATCGACCAGACCACATTATGATCATGGATGCGTAGCATTTCTCAGTCTCATAGAAACCAAGTGATTCTGTTTTCGATAGTTGCTATCCAGTATATGTCTTCATACAATACTAATGTTCATGTGTTATGTTTACACTGAATTTTCTATATCACGATTCTCATAAGACTTATGAAATATATTTTAGTATTACGAATTAAGTGCCCAGCAAGGAGAAAAGTTCCCTGTTATTACTTTGATGCAATACTCTACTGTGAATGGTTAATACAAAATCTCCCTTACCTTCCTACCTTGTCTACAATTCATTCTCTTTGTGTAGGAGCTTTCCATTACATTGTTTTTCTCACCATTCCAAAAATACTACTATGTTTGTTAATATTAAATGACATCAATGGGACGCATTGGCATATTCTAAAGAAGTGAATACAGTTATATCTACTGAGTTTTCCCCCCGAACATATTGTTTATATGTAAAAGTGAAAGGTAGCTATCAAACCTATTAAATGTTGTAAATATCTTTCACTTTGTCTAGTTATGATTGAAGATAAGTCAGCACAACAGAGAAAATGGTTTTGTTTGACGTATGATTTACGATATACACTGTTAAGATGCATGTCCGTGTTACCTCTGACATCGATCATATAATTATAATGAATACGGAACTGTAAGATTTGCAATACTAGATCACTCTTTTATTGTCTGTGTTATAAAATTTACGCTTCTATTATCAAGCGTGAAGATAAACCGTAGAGCTGCAGTACACCCACACTCGCCTAACTCGGCTTCAGTAAAAATTGAAAATAAACTTTTTTTATCACAAGTTTAGTTTCTTTGTGCTGTGTTGTAGCAAAAAACAGCGCAGGAAATCATTTAGTGGTGAACTTGAAGTGTTGGCGTCCAGGGAAGGATTAGTCTTCACCCAAGTTCTGACAGTGGCTCATTACTTTTGATAGGCGAGAAAAAAAATGTGATGTCAGGAGATTTATATCCAGAATCTACTAATTACTCTCTCTCTCTCTCTCTCTCTCTCTCTCTCTCTCTCTCTCTCTCTCTCTCTCTCTCTCTCTCTCTCTCTCTCTCTCTCTCTCTCTCTCTCTCTCTCTCTCTCTCTCTCTCTCTCTCTCCACTAATCACACACCTCATGTATGTCGGCTAATTAGTTTAATTTTATGTTTCAAAGTTTAAATAAAGGTGATTAAGGTGCAGCGCGGGACAGACACTTTGCTGTGAGTGTGGAGGACTCGTTTGTGGGCATTGTGCGTGGCCTTGCGGGATAGAGAATGATGTTTGGATCGGTCTTCTTCAACCACATACACGTGATAATTTTTGTAAAGAAATGTTTGCAGAAGTCGTTTAGCAGCAGAAGTTCATCCCGTGAATCACCAGCGGCGTTGTTCAAGGCTCTGGGCCAGACACACAGCCCTGTAAATCTGTGTTGCTCTTACCAGGCACACAAAGCACCAATTTACTGCACAAAGGCATGTGGGACACAATGATGCCCTGTTTGTTGTCAACGGACACAGGTAAGCTCGCTGGAGGCTATACTGACCGCTGTCCTCTCCTCTGTGCAAGTGCCGACAATTTCAACAGAACGCTTACATCAGTTTAACAAAGTGACTCGCCAGATTTCCATGCATTGAATTCTGGACTTATTTCAAGAGGCAACATTAATCACTAAAGAGACGTTTCGCTCAGAGAGTCTCGCCGGAAGCCACAGGACTTGCTAATCGTGTTTTACTCATTGCCTCCCACACGAACATAAAAAAACAAAATAAATAAGGAAATAAATAAATAGATAAATGAATAAATAAAAAAATCTAAAAAAATGGTCTTTATGTAAAATTTTAAACACTCTGTAATGACATTAATTACCTTGGCCAGAACTGGACAGAATAAAAGTGAAAAAGAATGAAGAGTCATGCTGGTTATCTTCCCTAAAGCTATAAAAAAATGGATAGACTGACGCATCACGTCATGTGCGCATTATTTCGAGAATGACATTAATAAAATACCGCGCGTTGCCCATTTGAAAAATGCAAAAATGACGATTATGAAAAATAGCATATTACAAAACTTCATGGTAAAAATGCAAATAAAAACCTTACCTGTTTGACAGACATAATTTCCAGCACAAACAAACGTAAACAATTTTGAAAAGCAAAAGAAAAAAAACTTCATTCCACGAAGTTTCAGTTGTCATGGACAAAAAGTGAATAACGCCTCACTCACGTCTACTGTTAAGCGTTTCCTTATCAGATTTGTTCGTTTTCTTATCTGAATGTTCTCTCTCTCTCTCTCTCTCTCTCTCTCTCTCTCTCTCTCTCTCTCTCTCTCTCTCTCTCTCTCTCTCTCTCTCTCTCTCTCTCTCTCTCTCTCTCTCTCTCTGTATATATATATATATATATATATATATATATATATATATATATATATATATATATATATATATATATATATATATATATATATATATATATATATATATATATATATATATATATATATATATATATATATATATATATATATATATATATATATATATATATATATATATATATATATATATATATATATATATATATATATATATATATATATATATATATATATATATATATATATATATATATATATATATATATATATATATATATATATATATATATATATATATATATATATATATATATATATATATATATATATATATATATATATATATATATATATATATATATATATATATATATATATATATATATATATATATATATATATATATATATATATATATATATATATATATATATATATATATATATATATATATATATATATATATATATATATATATATATATATATATATATATATATATATATATATATTGATCCATTAAAGGTGTCCAGATATTGTTAGTAGGGGGATCATCCAAAATTTGAGAAGTGTCTAATTGTATCTTTAAGCAATCTTCCTCTTGTTCCACTTCTAACCACACCTGTATGAATCACACACACACACACACACACACACACACACACACACACACACACACACACACACACACACACACGCACGCACGCACGCACGCACGCACGCACGCACGCACGCAAGCAAGCACACACACACACACACACGCACGCACGCACGCACGCACGCACGCACGCACGCACGCAAGCACACACACACACACACACACACACACACACACACACACACACACGAGCATTTCCTCTTTCCTATGTGAGAGACAGCCAACACACACACACACACACACACACACACACACACACACACACACACACACACACACACACACACACACACACACACACACACACGAGAATTTCCTCTTTCCTATGTGAGAGACACCCTACTAAACCAGAAGGAAGATATATAGTTGAAATTCCAGGGATAATATACTAATACTCCCGCCCTAACTTACTAACTGGCATGGACGCGACTAGTTGCAGCACGGCCTGAAGATGGCGAGGCGGTGTCTGGGAGGCGATGCGAGAACCAATATTGCCCGCCGGTCGCCACTGTGTAGATGTCGAATGGAAATCCCAATTAAAACCAAGTGTCCAATCAAACAGAGGTGTGTGTGTGTGTGTGTGTGTGTGTGTGTGTGTGTGTGTGTGTGTGTGTGTGTGTGTGTGTGTGTGTGTGTGTGTGTGTGTGTGTGTGTGTGTGTGTGTGTGTGTGTGTGTGTGTGTGTGTGTGTGTGTGTGTGTGTGTGTGTGTGTGTGTGTGTGTGTGTGTGTGTGTGTGTGAGAGAGAGAGAGAGAGAGAGAGAGAGAGAGAGAGAGAGAGAGAGAGAGAGAGAGAGAGAGAGAGAGAGAGAGAGAGAGAGAGAGAGAGAGAGAGAGAGAGAGAGAGAGAGAGAGAGAGAGAGAGAGAGAGAGAGAGAGAGAGAGAGAGAGAGAGAGAGAGAGAGAGAGAGAGAGAGAGAGAGAGAGAGAGAGAGAGAGAGAGAGAGAGAGAGAGAGAGAGAGAGAGAGAGAGAGAGAGAGAGAGAGAGACAAGCAGGCAAATATACCCATAACACACACACACACACACACACACACACACACACACACACACACACACACACACACTCAAACCACCTCGCCCTGCCACTCAAGGGTCACCAAGACTCACCCATCCATGCCCAACTCAACCTTGAGGGAATTTGTGCAATGGGTGACGCATCACCCGTGAACCGAGGTGCTGGACGTAGAGGACGTCCACACCGAGTTGCACAAATACGTCGCTACCACAACGGAAGCCTTCCATAGCTACTTCCCAGCAAAGAGCGTCACAGTACACCCATCTTATGCCTAGTGGATGACACTCCACTTCAAAAGACTCATACATCAGCGGAACTGGGCCTTCCACTCTTGCCAAGTCCAGTACAGGAAAGAAAGAAACAAAGTGATACGGGAGATAAAGATCACGAAGGCAAGTTATCACCCAAACAAAATTCACTAACTCAAACTTACCAACAACAGACAGTGATACAATAAGGTTAAGACTTTGTGCAATCTACAAAAGCAGTCCCTCCTCTTCCTTGTATTGTACACTTCCTCACTGGCTTGGCGGCAGACAAGATCAACTCTCACTTTGCCACGATCTGTCAAACTTTCCCACCCCTCCACTCCTCTCCTCTTCCTTCTAACCTCGCCGCTCTCTCCCCTCCTCCAGGTAATGGATGTATACAAGAGAATTCTAAAACTTAAACCTCGGTCTACCACTCCTACTGATCTTCCCATTAAGATTTATAAAGAATTTGCAACATAACTAACCACTCCTCTCTGTTCAATAATAAATGCATACCCCTCCAAGTACTCATGCCCCATTGACTGGAAAACACCATTTGTTACACCCATCCCTAAAACTTCCAGTCCGCAGTAACCCAATGACCTCAGGACAGTCGCTATCACACCCATCCCTAGCCTCATTTGTGAAGACTTTGTGTTCGACTGGGCGTACGACAAAATTAGTAACTCTTTAGACACCCGGCAATTCGTCAATATTAGAGCGATTTCCACCTCTCACTACCTAATCAGTTTCCTTGACTTCATTCACAATCACCTGGACAAACAAAACACTTCTCTGGTAATTGCCTTCCTGGACTTCAAGAAAGCTTTTGATCTGGTTAATCACACTGTTGTCATCAACAAAGCTATCAGTCTGGGCCTTCCCTCTAACCTGACAGCGCGGCTTGCCGATTTCCTCACAGGGAGGCGACAAGCTGTCCGCTATTAGAGCTACACATTCTCTTTCCAACAGCTGACGTGTGGAGTCCCTCAGAGCACCAAGATGGGTCCACTGTGTTTACTGATACTAACTAATGACGCTCTGACAAACACCCATCATCGTTGGAAGTACGTGGGCGACTGCACCGTGTGCGTACCAATCGACAACATAAACGCAAACTACTCGGCACTCAAAACAACGCTGGAACAACTACAGTCGTGGACTGCAGAGAGCAGGAAGACAATCAACTACACCGAAACTTTGGTGATGCATGTCTGCATCTCCTCAGTAGCAGTCCCCCATCCCCAACTCACCCTGAGTCCTCATCTCCTTCAAGTAGTTCGGTCGGCTAAGCTTCTCGGTGTCACGGTGGACGATCAGCTGACATGGAAGCAGCATGTCACGACTACAGTGAGGTCAGCGGACTACAGACTTTACATGCTGCGCATACTGAAGTCCCTGGGCATACCAGCAGACGAGTTAGAGGGGGTGTACCTCACCTTAGTCCTCCCTAGACTCATGTATGCCTCACTAGCGTGGTCCTCCTCTCTCACCTCCCATCAACAGCAGCAACTGGAGGATGTGCAGAAGAGAGCATGCAGGATCATCCTCAGCCCTGCCTACACTAAAACCACGCCCTGACCGCCTTGAGCCTGCCTAAACTGTCTACCAGACACCGAGAGGTCCCACCAAGGTGCAAGCCATAAACCACTACGCTAATATACTAGTCTTGAGCCTCACCCCCCCATCTCCCCTAGCCTATGTATATTTTCAGTATGTATGTACTGGAATTTCTAATAAACTGTATATTATTATTATTATTATTTTTATCATTATAATCATCACACACACACACACACACACACACACACACACACACACACACACACACACACACACACGTAATGTAGTGGTTAGCACGCTCGACTCCCAATCGAGAGGGCCAGGTTCGAGTACCGGTAAGCGGCGAGGCAAAAGGGCAAGCCTCTTAATGTGTGGCCCCTGTTCACCTAGCAGTAAATAGATACAGGATGTAACTCGACGGGTTGTGGCCTCGCTTTCCCGGTGTGTTGTGTGTTGATGTGGTCTCAGTCCTACCCGAAGATCGGTCTATGAGCTTTGAGCTCGCTCTGTAATGGGAAGACTGGCTGGGTGACTAGCAGACGACCGAGGTGAATCACACACACACACACACACACACACACACACAATTTCTAATAAACTATATTATTACTATTATTATTATTATTACACACACACACACGCACACGCACACGCGCGCGCACACACACACACACACACACACACACACACACACACACACACACACACACACACACACACGTAAACAAAATACAGTTGAAGATAGACGACCACGACAAGTAAAAACATCACAGATTTAAAAATTAATGTAATTAAGTAATATCTATGAATAGTAATTAAACGTAATGAAACCAGGAAAAACATGATGATCAATAATGAAAATCTAACTTTAACCATGAAATACCTGCCCATCTTTTTTAACATTACGTAAGTATAAAAATTGCAACGATTTTGAGTGGCTGGGAGTGGATATAGGAAACATCATCACTCTGAAACCACTACAAAACCACTTTCTCGACTACCAATACGAAAACGGAGGATATAGACGGTCTGTGTAGAAAAAAAGAGTAAAGGATGAAGAATAGCGTAATAAAGATGAAATAGAGCCTTCCGCAGTCGTCCCTATCATTTACGCAGGCCATTGTACGGGTGTGAGGTTTGTGGTCGAGGAGGTGAAGCCAATACCACGCCACACTGCTTCAGGAAATCTTAGGAAGCAAATCTGGTCTAGTTCATCTCAATAGACTTCCCTCGTATCTTTGCACTGAATAACATGTCTTTCAGTTTAACTTTCCTTTAGTTGCTCATAACTTTTAAGACCCGTTATCTTTCTCTGTTACAGGCTCCTAATGTATTTCTGTGGACCTTCCTACTATATTTGTAATGTCATTCTTCCCCTCTAACCATACATAAACACATGTAACCTTTTGCGCTAGTTTTCTATCTCTATGACATGCTGTTAATCTATTTATGTGGACATTTTTTGTATGCTTGCACTGTCCATTTTATTTTCTGCAACTTTCATGAACTACAAATAACCTTTTACTCATTTTTTTCCCATTACTCGCTTTGAACACGCTATTGCAACCTATCGTAAAATGTGTCAACAGTTTTCTATCTTTTGTGCGTCCAAGCAAGTGTTTTAACTGTCTTAAATGTCAACAAAAAATTAGAGGAACAGTAAGAGAGATACAGTTTCATTCCTTTGATTATTGCGATGTTTAAGACTCTTCATCACTAGGCAGTTTTCTATCACCGTAATTTTAAATGTGTTAAGTAGAGGAAAGCCACTCAAATTAAAAGGAAAAACACAACCACAACAGCCCATAGCAACAGTACGCAGCATAATGTCCATCACAGTTTTCATGTAACAAATATTGGCTATGGTCTAATTTTTTCATATTTTTTTCTTGTTTTCATTCATATTTATTTACATACAAACTCGCGCATCACAAGGGGTCAGTCCCATGACGCTAACGCTGATTTCCATGCAAACCTGAAATGAAAAACTATAATGTGCGTGTACACTCCAGGGATGTCAATGAAATTATATCGCTGTTCTGGGTTTCGGTGTGATACTAATAATTTGTTTGTGGTAGAATCATATGTAGCATTATAGCGCTCATCGAAAAACAACTTGCTCTCTCAGTACAACAATTATCAAAGGCCGCAGATGACTAGTAGAGTTCTCAAAATTGTTTCTCTTGTCAAAAATACAGAAACTATGTGTATCTATCAGTAAATTTGGAATTAAGTTAGTGTTTTTATGTAAGTGTCATCTGTAGCATTATAGCACTAATAGAGAAAAACACTTTGCTCTCTCAGTAATACAGACTGCTTCTCCTGTCAGTAATGTAAAAATTAAGTCGATATATCAATAAATCCACGAAAATAATGCCCTTGAAAACACGTGTAACTTCAAGAAGAGTCATTTCAAGAAGTGTTTCAGCATATGGTCGTGAGTAGTGCGTTATAATAAACATACACGAACCAAGCAACTCTCTTGCTTGGTGTGCAGATCCGCGCCACTCTTACGGGCGAGGCAGTATACGGTTTGAGGAAGGAAGGTTATTGGAATAGAAAGAGTGTAAGTGCTGACATGCCGTGTTGAAAGGCTGTGTGTTGTAAATGTGCTTTTTACTGTGCCTGATGATGGTAATGCTTGAATGCACGCAGGGGTTGAGAGAGAGAGAGAGAGAGAGAGAGAGAGAGAGAGAGAGAGAGAGAGAGAGAGAGAGAGAGAGAGAGAGAGAGAGAGAGAGAGAGAGAGAGAGAGAGAGAGAGAGAGAGAGAGAGAGAGAGAGAGAGAGAGAGAGAGAGAGAGAGAGAGAGAGAGAGAGAGAGAGAGAGAGAGAGAGAGAGAGAGAGAGAGAGAGAGAGAGAGAGAGAGAGAGAGAGAGAGAGAGAGAGAGAGAGAGAGAGAGAGAGAGAGAGAGAGAGAGAGAGAGAGAGAGAGAGAGAGAGAGAGAGAGAGAGAGAGAGAGAGAGAGAGAGAGAGAGAGAGAGAGAGAGAGAGAGAGAGAGAGAGAGAGAGAGAGAGAGAGAGAGAGAGAGAGAGAGAGAGAGCTGGGAGGGACGGGGACAGACAGACAATGAATAACAGATACAAAACAGACAGCAAAAAAGACACTAACGCAGATAAAAACAGTCAGACAGACAGATAAGCAGAGAAATGTTAAAGAAAAACGACAGATAAAAATAGAACCACACAGAAACACACATACAAAGAGGCAAACAAATACATGGATATTTAGACAGAAAAGTAGAACACGCTACATAAATTTTCCTTCCCTGTTTTTCTTCCTGTCATCCTGGAAGTTAGTGAGGCGTGGACAGGGTGATAATAAATAGCACATTTATATATTTTTCATTGCAAATGCCTCCTCTAAAGGCTAATTTATCTTCTCTTGCAGGCATTATATTTCAGTTCAATTATGGGATGGATACAACATAGTAATGAAATGTATAGTGATGTAATACTTTAATACGAATAAATGGACTTACATAAAACAGTTTTCACGGGTTATTAGGCTGTTTCGTGCAGGATTAATGGTGTTCGTGCAGTTACGTACACTTCTCACGCATACGCACACACGCACACACACACACACACACACACACACACACACACACACACACACACACACACACACACACACACACACACACAACGTTACACGTCAGTATTACATGAAGGTATTCTGTTAATAATAAGCTTTTTCTCTCTCTCTCTCTCTCTCTCTCTCTCTCTCTCTCTCTCTCTCTCTCTCTCTCTCTCTCTCTCTCTCTCTCTCTCTCTCTCTCTCTCTCTCTCTCTCTCTCTCTCTCTCTCTCTCTCTCTCTCTCTCTCTCTCTCTCTCTCTCTCTCTCTCTCTCTCTCTCTCTCTCTCTCTCTCTCTCTCTCTCTCTCTCTCTCTCTCTCTCCTCAAGTTG
Organism: Portunus trituberculatus; assembly: GCF_017591435.1. Classification (NCBI taxonomy): domain Eukaryota; kingdom Metazoa; phylum Arthropoda; class Malacostraca; order Decapoda; family Portunidae; genus Portunus; species Portunus trituberculatus. The sequence continues at coordinate 2,250,383 of NC_059286.1, forward strand.
CTCTTACTGACTCAACAAGTTACGTTAGCAGCAAAAATTGTCAGAGGGCATTTTTATCGATGTCAGTTTATCTTCTAAGCTGAACGTAACCCATACCAACTTGACAGCCGCTTTTCTCGTGTTCCTTTCATCTCCAAGCTTTTCTGGATAATACTCTCATTTTTCTTGGAGTTTGCGCTATTCCCTTTCATTATCGAGACCAATGCACGCAACACCAGTGAGAATTTGGATTTCAGAAGGTACTATTAGATAAATCGCACACGCACACAGGCATTCACGAAATAGATAGTCAGGTAGTTTATTGATGGTGAACTGAATACAGGGTTCTAAGATATCCATCAGTGCATATTAGCTCTTTGCATTCCAAGAAGATTTACATCACTACGACACAAACTATGAGATACAAAACAAACTACATGACCAAAACATCAGGAATATATACAGTTTTAACACTTTCACTCATAATCAGCCACATTAGACATGTTTTGTGTATTACAGTCTAAAATAATGTATTTGTACAGCCTGGCAAAGATAAAATTGTTATTCATATTTTCTTTTTTTCAAGGCTATGAAAAATAATGTATAAAAGCGACATCAGTTTTAACAAGAAACCATACAAGAAAAAAGTTAAATATCTACACACCTGAAAGCAAGATTGACCTTTGGGAACTTGGTGAACGCCACTTAGCTACTCACAGTTCAGTTACAAGGAAACATTGATTTAAGAGAACAGATGTCTTGAAATACGACTTTAAGATTTTCTATCCCCTTTACTCATTTATTTATGAGGGGAGGATGTATTTTTTGACGCTGGTGGGCAGAATTATATCTTCCCTTGGTGTATCTTAATGACTTGTATCTCTTCCTTTGGCCTTTTCATTCTGTTCTGCTGCTTTTGGTTTTCCTCGGTTCACATTTTATTTATTTTTTTCTTTCTCTTTTTCCTTCCTTTCTTGTTTATTTTTTGTGGGGGTGATTGGTTTCTGTTTCATTATCCTTTTTTTCTCTGTCATTCTTCTCCCTTTGCTTTTAATTTTTCTATCATTCCCAGTTTACTTTCCTTCTTTCCTTCCTTTCTTCTTTACTTACTTACTTTTCTTTAATTTCTCTTATTTATTTATTTTTTTCTTTCCTTCGTTTCTTTCCTCCGTCTCCCCCCAACTGACTCTTCTTCCTCCATATCTTCAGCTTTATCTTTCTTTTTCATGTTTTCTTTCTTTCTCAGTTTCTTCCTTTCTCTTCTTTCCTTATTTCCATTTTTTCTTCCTTCCTTTCTTCTTCATGCTTATTTCTTATTTCTCAAGGTTTATTATCTCATCCTTACTTATTCTTCAGTTCTGCTTCCTTCTCTCCTTTCTTACTCTTCTGCTCGTTTCCTCCTGCCTGCTCACTTTCTCAGGTGTGTAATCCTATCTCTCTTCTTCCTCATCTGTGCTCCATTCTCAAGACAATTTATTCCAGTCTTCCTCCCTTCCTTCCGTGGTAATAAGTTTTCAAGGCTTGCCATCCGTCTATCTCTCATCTTTCTCGCGGTTCAGTCTTCCGGAGCTGTTATCTGATATTCGAACTCTCTCCTTCCTCTTCTCTGTTCTATTTACCTCGAGTTAAGACCATATTCTCAAACACTTCGACGTTACATTCAGAGTACATTCAAAAAGGCTTTAGTTGGAGTTACATGGGTTAGTTACTAAAAGTATTTTTTGTAAATGTAATGATAGATTAATAGGATTTAACGTGATTAAATGGAGAAACACCTATGAGAAACTTGCTGCTCATCTTTGTGGCGTGTGAATACAGTGGTGATGAGAAAATGAAGAGTTTCAAAATGTGTGTGTGTGTGTGTGTGTGTGTTATCGTACCTTTCAAGTTTTCATCCCATATTACAATAGACTAAAGCATTTATTTCTGTGCGTGTATAATACTGTAATGTTTTGCTACGTTAGGGTAGACTTTACTGCGCTATCCTACTTTTCTTAACTCCGGGGAATTTTCAACTCACCAGCAAAAAAATGAGCAAATAAAATAGTAAAGGACTTAAATATAGGACAGAGGGAACTACCATCACACCCGTCCCTTCATTAGTCGGTCAGCGCTTTGCCTTTTCAATCAAGCGCCACGCAATGAATAAAAGAAAAAATGAAACTTCGTACGGGGAGAAACCATGACAAAAAAGTACCGTTTCCTGAGGGTGCCCACTGTTGGAGCCAGCCTTTAGCAGCATACTCAGCCACTCACAGCTCGTTTCCCTCTCCTCCCTCTACTCTCTCTCACTCTACTCCCCATCCTCTTTCACAATGTAGATGGGGGAGTTAATTCATCCATAAACGTTTCTCTAACTAATCAAACGTTTGCATGGGGCACTTGTAGCACAGCGAGTCTCTCCCCTTCAGTCCATTCCTTCGTATTATGACTTGTATTTATCCCCGGTTTGGTTATACAGGTTTTGCTTCGCCTGTTGCTCTCTGAAGAACATCATCATACTGCCGCCATCAAGGGGAGGGTGGATGAGAGCAAGGGCCCGGATGTTTACTCTAATTTGGCGAGAAACAGAGAGGTGCACTGGAGTCATTCAGGAGTATTGGTGATCCAGTCCGTTCTCTATGTTTGGGTAAATAACACGTATAAACATGCCTCTTTTCCTGAGCCTTTGATGGCGGCTCCTCAGTGTGTGTGTGTGTGTGTGTGTGTGTGTGTGTGTGTGTGTGTGTGTGTGTGTGTGTGTGTGTGTGTGTGTGTGTGTGTGTGTGTGTGTGTGTGTGTGTGTGTGTGTGTGTGTGTGTGTGTGTGTGTGTGTGTGTTATGCTGATGTTGAATAAGAGAGAAGTCCTCAAAAGAAACATCAAAAGAAAGAATGAAAAAGGAGAAAGAAAAGAGTAAAAGGAGAAAAGAAAGAAGAAAAGAAGAAAGGAAAAAGAGGATAGAAGATAGAGGAAAGAAGAAGGAGGAGGTGAAGAAGAAGAAGAAGAAGAAGAAGAAGAAGAAGGAGGAGAAGAAGAAGAAGAAGAAGAAGAAGAAGAAGAAGAAGAAGAAGAAGAAGAAGAAGAAGAAGAAGAAGAAGAGAAGAAGAAGAAGAAGAAGAAGAAGAAGAAGAAGAAGAAGAAGAAGAAGAAGAAGAAGAAGAAGAAGAAGAAGAAGAAGAAGAAGAAGAAGAAGAAGAAGAAGAAGAAGAAGAAGAGAAGAAGAAGAGAAGAAGAAGAAGAAGAAGAAGAAGAAGAAGAAGAAGAAGAAGAAGAAGAAGAAGAAGAAGAAGAAGAAGAAGAAGAAGAAGAAGAAGAAGAAGAAGAAGAAGAAGAAGAAGAAGAAGAAGAAGAAGAAGAAGAAGAAGAAGAAGAAGAAGAAGAAGAAGAAGAAGAAGAAGAAGAAGAAGAAGAAGAAGAAGAAGAAGAAGAAGAAGAAGAAGAAGAAGAAGAAGAAGAAGAAGAAGAAGAAGAAGAAGAAGAAGAAGAAGAAGAAGAAGAAGAAGAAGAAGAAGAAGAAGAAGAAGAAGAAGAAGAAGAAGAAGAAGAAGAAGAAGAAGAAGAAGAAGAAGAAGAAGAAGAAGAAGAAGAAGAAGAAGAAGAAGAAGAAGAAGAAGAAGAAGAAGAAGAAGAAGAAGAAGAAGAAGAAGAAGAAGAAGAAGAAGAAGAAGAAGAAGAAGAAGAAGAAGAAGAAGAAGAAGAAGAAGAAGAAGAAGAAGAAGAAGAAGAAGAAGAAGAAGAAGAAGAAGAAGAAGAAGAAGAAGAAGAAGAAGAAGAAGAAGAAGAAGAAGAAGAAGAAGAAGAAGAAGAAAGAAAAAAAGAAGTAGAAGTAAGAAACAGTTTTAGGGTGGCAGTGAGGGTGGTGGCAGTAGAAGTGATAACATTAACAACTTTAAACTAAGAATCTACTGAAAATGTGTGAAACATTAAAGAAATTTCCAAGCGAAAGAAAAATTGTGTAAAATTCATTAAACTCGCACATTATGAAGGTGGCGGCGTGATGGTCAGGATGGTGGCGGCGGGGGTGGGGTAGAAGTGGTGATGGTGATGTGGGGATAGTGAAAGACAAAGTGAGGGAAAGTGTGGGGTATTAAGTATGACTGATGTCCAATTACTGAAAATTCTGCATGAGGAGAGACGAGGGGACACGTTAGAGCATTGGGGAGGAAAGGAAAGGACATGACAAGACTGGATAAGTAAGGGAGTTTATGGAAATATAGATTGAATAATAGAAGTAGCAAACACTGCCAGATATGACTTTAAAGATTGGAAGACGTTTGTGAATTTTTCTCGAGTTTTCCAAAAGCGGTATTAGTTTGTAGAACACTGAAGGTGATACAAATGCTTAAATATCAAGAGAAAAAGATAGAAGTTGGTAGATAAATTGAAAGAAGGTTGCAAAAATATGTAAAATTTGTAAATAATGAGTAGCCGTAGTAAAAGTTGGAAAGTTGAAAGGTGGTAAAAAATTGTAGGGGTTAATGTAAAACGGTAAATACCGACGAAGACACCTAGAGGTTAGCAGAGGCAGTAAAGTTTCCTAGAAAAGGATAAAAAGACGAGTTTGTGTCGAGATAAAATGGCCAAAACACCATCATGTCCATAGAGAACATCAATAAAAAACTTCCCAAGAGACAAGCAGCTAGAATGAAATTTGAAACAGTAAGAACATAGGAGAAGACGAACAGCTAAAAGCCCCTTGACCTATGGATCAGCGCTGCAGAGAAGGTGTTGCCAGTTGCTGCATGTGTATGAAATTTAACAACCCAGGGGCTCAGGGAGAAGGACCAGTCTGGCACGGTTTAGTTTATAGATTAACGCTGAAGGGGACGGCATGAGAGGCAGAGTAGAGGGAACAGGAAAGGGCAAGATTTCTGGCTATAGCTTGGTATGGGAGAGGGAGTCATTATTTCTCCATCTACGTGTGAAGTCGATATACCTATGTAAAATTTATTCTTAACCTCTCCAGTACCATGACGCGTTTCCATATTCATTCTTGTTTCTATTTGGTATTTTATACAGCTTCAGAAACTTATATGGGGGATTAGAATAGTGAAGACTCTGGCCATTAATCTTTTGACTTCCATAGACCATTCTAAAATGTAAATAAAATGGTCTAATTTTACACAGACTAGAGGTAAAATTGTGTCCAAGTATTGACGGGATTAAAGAGATCTAGTTTTTTTTTTCTTTACAGGAAGGTAATGACAGTTATTCTGGTCATTTAGCGTTATATGTCTACCAGGTCCTTATTGATAATTATAACAAACGAATATATAAGTAAAAGCTTCACAGGTGACGGCTTTCTCAATAATTGATGTTCACATTTTTAACCGTCTTAC
>NC_059286.1:2260681-2263181 GCF_017591435.1 Portunus trituberculatus
GCTTGGCATCTGAACTTACTTGGACTACATAATCTTTTCCGTACTCGGGAAAATTTGCAAACCTTATAAAATCACTTTTCTTTAGAAAAGACTTAAATGAAGATACATTAGTAGAGGATGCCTAACTGGAGAAGAATTTTATCCCTTTCATTCTTACTGTTCTTTAATCTTCTTAGCAGTGAAAGATGCGTGGAAATCGAGAAGTGAGAAGAGAGAAAATGGATGATTGTTTTTTTTTCTTTTCCAGCATTGCATAAACATTCATGAGAGCTAAGCACAATAATATGTAAACTACAGGTATTAAAGGAGAACATTTGTTTAGCAGTGAAAAATTTGATGTCTTTTTAACCACAAATATCGATTCAAACTTAAAGCAGTCGTATAATGGAAAGGACTGAAGCTTTAAAGTACCGTGCCTAAATTCTGCTACGACACATACTAAATTTCACTGGTATCACTTTTTTTTCATAATTAGCCACAAATTTTGAGATCTAATTTATTTGTACTTCGGTCTCCACAAAGGTTTTGTGGCCAGCGAGAGACAAAATTCATCTACTCTCTTTTTACAGCCCTCTTTCACCAGCATTTTTTTTTTCATTTTTGAAAATTACCTTGAACATTTTATACTTAAGATCTTTGTAGTTCTATGTCCTCACTGATTTTGTGCCTAGAAAAGGCAACTCAGATGTTCTTTTTTTTAGAATGGCCTGAGTTTAATAAAGACAACCATTGCAGTGTGAAGGATTTAAGAAGCAAGAATGAAGCTGACACAATGTTACACTGACACGCTGATATGCTGAACTAATTCTGTCCACGTCACTCACGTTCGTTCCGTAAGCCTTTGATCTTACTGTAACGACATCGGGGACGCAGGCAGGCTTGTTCATACGCGCTCACATTTCACCCCCCCGCTGTCTCTTGCCTCCTTGGTATTGTTGTTGGTGTTGTGAGGTTTGCCTCTTTGTATTGCTTCACGTGTCCTAGTACTGTCACTATTTTTGTCTCCTTTCTTCACTTCATTTCTTTTTCAAGTAAGCTGCGTCAACTGATATCGTGTTATGAGATCAAAGATTATAATATATAAATAAGCCACATTCTGTAGTGACGAAAAGAAGACAACAGTTCATAACACCATAATATTTAATGTGACAAATTGAAACAAGAACTGATAGCGGTGTCATATGTTGGCAGCAAGAAACGAAGACAACGAAGACAAAACAGAAGATAACATCAACAAAAAAATAGTAACCATCAAAAGGCATGACAACAGTTCGTAATACCGTAGAATTTCAACAGAAACTAACAGAAGAAATAATAACAAACAGAATATCACAGTATTTCAACAAAAACGAACCGAAGAGTACAAAAAGCAGAAGGCTAACAGTTCGTAATGCTGTACCACAATATTTCAACATGAACAGAAAGAAAGCAGTAAAAACACATGATATACACTTTACAGCAACATAGTATTCTCACAGCAGAAAAGGAAAACCTGCAAACCCAAGATAAAATTAGCGGCAATCCGTCTCTGATTTCACCTTTAGGCGGATGTGAGACTTGAGTCAACCTTACCTGCCTGCTCTGATTTGTGCGAAACTCATCATTATTTCATTGCTATCTGAGGATGTATCAGACTTCCTCCTTTATAATTGTGCCTTTATAATTGTGAAAGTGTGGTAATGCAAAGTTATTTAGGCATAATTCTTAATGGCATTACAGCGGCGGCACGATAACAAGAGTGGTTATGACTTCAAAGTTAATAATCTGCCTGTATATTTATTTACATATGTGAGGGAGTTACATTGAAGGGGGATGGAAAGTACGGAGAGAATCATGAGTCTGGTTGTTACGGTATGGGTGGTGGTGATCACTACAAAGACTCAGTAACAAGTTTGTTTTCTTTGATATTTAAACGAAAAATCTAGAAGTGATCTGGTTTTCATTCTTTATCTTCGCCATAAGAAGAAAAAATATGAAGAAAATTGAGCGACATGAGAATATACATCACACACACACACACACACACACACACACACACACACACACACACACACACACACACACACACACACACACACACACACACACACACACACACACACACACACACAGGAAAGAATATAAAACACTTCAGTTCTATTACGGGATTTCCAGCATCAAGCCATCATTCCACATGCGTCTGGCTCGCTGTGTCATTTCATTCGGAGCCTGCGTTGCGTTTCCTTACTTCTTTTTTTCCGCTACGCTCACACGTTCACTTTGCTTCTTGAAGTTTATTTGCTTCTCACCAAGTCTCTCTCTCTATAAAACACGAACTACTCACCCACTTCCCTCAAGTCACTTGTTTTTTCATTCCCTTCCGTTAAATATCAAGTTTCCCACCCACTCACTCCCTGCAATACCCACTCGTCCATTCATTCCTTTCCCTAAAAACTACCCACTCGCATACTCGTTCATTCCCTATAATTGCCTACTAACACACTCGCCACTCATACTAAAC
>NC_059286.1:2268181-2288181 GCF_017591435.1 Portunus trituberculatus
AGTTGTCGTCTTTCTATCTCATCTTCGGTCTTCCTCATCATCATTTCCTTGACACATATATTTCCTTGATCTACTATGCTAAATCCTATAAATGTTTTTTTTATCATTACGGGACCAAGCTATCTCAATCATACTTGAGCTTTCCTTGCCACTTTGGACTGACGTATCCTGGTAAACGTATTTCGTACTATGTCCCTTTTCGTCACTTCCCATATTCAATTAGGTATCTTCATTCCTTCCACGTCAAGCTTTTATTTTTCCTTTGTCTTTTTTAGGTTCTGCTTCCAATTTATAAATCACAAAATATTTCTTAACTGCTTCATGCACGTACCATTTGGCCAACTCGGTACGTTCACATCAAAATTTTTCAATCTTTTTATCCATTGGAGATGGATGGAGATACATTTTGTGGTTAATAACATAGCCTTATAACTTAAATTCATATACTTTTTGAATACTTGTTGCTGGCATATGCTTACCCAGACCGTTTGTCGAGTTCTGAACGTACTTTCTATTTATCCTAATCCACCACTTTCCACTACACTACACCATTCTGGTACATTTCTGGTTTCTTAGACTAAAACGATATCACCGAGTAGGGCACCTCAATAAACCCTCTTAGTTACTGTTTTCTTACCCTTGCCGGTGCCCATCCGACATGTAAAAAGACTTATACCAAAAACTGATAACACGTTCAGTACAGTACTGAATAAGAAGGGACTCAACGCAAATTCCTGTTACAATCTTACCTTGACTTTGAAATTACTATTCCTGTATGACTAAACATCTGATCATCCTCACTGAATTCTGTGGAGGCTTAAGCTCCCTCAACACTGCTGCCCTCAGTACTCTGTCATAAATCTTATCTCGGTCTTTGATAGCATTCCTAGTGGCTTTCGTTTCTCTCGGTATTTCTCATTTTCAAGTAAAAAAAAATGTTTTCTTGGCAGCTCCAGTGCCTTTCATCAACCCTAACTCCTATCTATTCAACTCTTGTCTTATTCTTCCATCAATATGGCATAATCCTTCCAAATATGTTCAATGGGTTCGATATTCATTTTATCCTCTGTCAGTTTTGGATATTTCTTACTTCTATTTCAATTTGTAGATATGTTCAGGCTGCCACTCTTCCTACTTTGCCAGTTCTCATTGTCCTCTCTGCTAAACCATTGCTGAACAAATGGGTAAAGTATGGAGCAAACCGCCATCTCTGTGTTTCTGTTTCCACTCTCTCTTTCGCTCCTCTCTCTGTATTTGTCATAATTCCACAGGTATGTAATTTCCTATCCAAGTCCTCTCCTTGTGCTTCCTTAGGATTCGTCAGATTTGTTATGAATCTATAGTTTTGGTCGGTGGCTGCGTGTCCAAACAAAGTAACCAATCACCGTCATTCATTTCACGCGTGCGAAAATAATGTGACAGTACGAACATAAGAACAAAAACACGTAACGTCGTTCCTCACTGTTCATCAGTCTACCACTAAAAATAATAATAATAACAGTGATAGTTATAGTAGTAGTAGTAGTAGTAGTAGTAGTAGTAGTAGTAGTAGTAGTAGTAGTAGTAGTAGTAGTAGTAGCAGCAGTAGCAGCAGCAGCAGCAGCAGCAGCAGCAGCAGCAGCAGCAGCAGCAGCAGCAGCAGCAGTAGCAGCAGCAGCAGCAGCAGTAGCAGCAGCAGCAGCAGCAGTAGCAGCAGTTAGTAGCAGCAGCAGCAGCAGCAGCAGTAGCAGCAGCAGCAGCAGCAGCAGCAGCAGCAGCAGTAGCAGCAGTAGCATAGCAGCAGCAGCAGCAGCAGCAGCAGCAGCAGCAGCAGCAGCAATAATAATAATAATAATAATAATAATAATAATAATAATAATAATAATAATAATAATAATAGTAATAGTAATAATAATAATAATAATAATAACAATAATAATAATAATAATAATAATAATAACAATAATAATAATAATAATAATAATAATAATAATAATAATAATAATAATAATAATAATAATAATAATAATAATAATAATAATAATAATAATAATAATAATAATAATAATAATAATAATAATAATAATAATAATAATAATAATAATAATGATAATGATAATGATAATAATAATAATAATAATAATAATAATAATAATAATAATAATAATAATAATAATAATAATAATAATAATAATAATAATAATAATAATAATAATAATAATAATAATAATAATAATAATAATAATAATGAAATAATAATAATATAATAGTTACCACTACTATTACTACTACTACTACTACTACTACTACTACTACTACTACTACTAATACTAATAATAATATGATAATAATAATAATAATAATAATAATAATAATAATAATAATATAATAATAATAATAATTATATAATAATAATAATAATAATAATAATAATAATAATAATAATAATAATAATAATAATAATAATAAATAATAATAATAATGATAATGATATTATTATTATTATTTATTATTATTATTATTATTATTATATTAATATATTATAATACTAATACTAATACGAATACTACTAATGATACTTGCTGCTGCTATTACTACTACTACTAATAATAATAATGATAATAATACTGGTACTACTATATTAGTTACTACTACTACTACTTCTACTATTACTACTACTACTACTACTACTACTACTACTACTACTATTGCTATTGCTACTACTACTACTACTAATAATAATAATAATAATACTGCTTCTACTATAGAGAGACTGTGTGTGTGTAATTCACTGTTTGATCTGCTGCAGTCTCTGACGAGACAGCCAGACGTTACCCTACGGAACGAGCTCAGAGCTCATTATTTCCGATCTTGGGATAGGTCTGAGACCAGGCACACACCACACACCGGGACAACAAGGTCACAACTCCTCGATTTACATCCCGTACCTACTCACTGCTAGGTAAACAGGGGTTACACGTGAAAGGAGACACACCCAAATATTTCCACCCAGCCGGGGAATCGAACCCCGGTCATCTGGCTTGTGAAGCCAGCGCTCTAACCACTGAGCTACTGGGCCGTGTGTGTGTGTGTGTGTGTGTGTGTGTGTGTGTGTGTGTGTGTGTGTGTGTGTGTCTAGGCTACAGTGGATGAAGGTTTTGTCTATAATTTGGTATAAATGAATATTGAGTTAATTCCCTTTTTGTCTAGATATCTAAAAAGTGACGTAGCTTTCGTGCCCAAAAAGTTTTTCTCTTTATCAGTTGATATCTTTATATCACTTATTTCATAAAAGTTTTAAGATAACGGAGAAAAAAAACTTGAAAGTAATAGATAGCTTAGTGGTAATCTCATTTGCATTATATGATTTTCAACTTTATTCATTGTTGTTTATTTCCACTGTCCTCCATTCAGTATTCAAACAATATTGAGGTAACTGTGGAAAAAAAAGAACAAAGAAAAAAAATGTATACAGCGTACTCAAATTCAGATGCGCGGAAGACTGGCTGAGAAACCGCTTACGAAGACGAAAAGTTATGTCAGAGCCGCCCGGGCGGCTCTGCATGGCAGTCTACTAGACAAGCCACCCAGGCAGCCCTGGCAGTACTGACAAAGAACATATTAATCATTGCCGTGGTGCAAGATTTAAGTGAAATTCAAAGAGAGACAGAGGAACCACGCTGGGGTTGGTGGGGAGCAACGGCGCACTCTGCAAAACTTGTGAAGAGCCGAGATATACCACGCGAAGACGAACGGATTTATAGGTATGAACTCATGAATGCTTACACTGGAATAGCTAGCAAGAGAGTGAGTGAGAGGGTCAGAGAGAGCGTAGGAGAGGAGGGAGAGAGTAGGAGGGTGTGTGAGCGAGTGTGTGAGTCAGTGAGAGGGACAGAGAAGGGGTGTGGGTGTGGGAGAAAGTGAGGCAGGGTGTGATTGCTGTGTGGAGAGTGAGAGGAACGAGAGAGAGCTTGGGATGGCAGAGGAGGAAGAGAGGGGGAGTGTGTGAACAGGGGAGTGAGTGAGGGAGTGAGGTGAGTGAGAGCGACTAAGTGAGTGAGTGAGAGCGACAGAGAGACCGTGGGAGAGGAGAGAGAGAGTAGGATGATGTGTGAGTGAGTGTGTGAGTGAGTGAGAGGGACAGAGAGAGAAAGTGGGAGAGGAGGGAGAGAGAGAAATGTGGGCGTTTGTCCACAGTGTAAGTGAAACGTGGCTGTGTCTCACCCTAGAGTTTGTGAAGAGTGCGTGGACATTATTTGCTGCTTCTTTTCCTACTACTACTACTACTACTACTACTACTACTACTACTACTACTACTACTACTGCTGCTACTACTACTACTACTACTACTACTACTACTACTACTACTACTACTACTACTACTACTACTACTACTACTACTACTACTACTACTACTACTACTACTACTACTACTACTACTACTACTACTACTACTACTACTACTACTACTACTACTACTTTTTTCTTTTTATGTCCTGGCCTATAGCTCCTGAAGGTAACTTGAAGAGTATTAGAAGCACTTTTCAGCTACCAACCATTAGTGGCGCAGGCAATTTTATTGATAGTGGTACCCATATTAGGGCCCATACCACCACCCAAGCGCATCTATGGTGTAACCACGTAGAACAGCGTTTCCGAACCTTTTTCCGACCATAGCACCCCTGTTGTTATGTCTAAGGAGTCCAGCACCCATAAAAAATCTTGTTATTAGAAGGATAAAAGAAAGTGAAGTGTGTGCATCACTTCCCAGCACCCCTATAATTGATTTCAGCATCCCCAAAGTGCGCTAGCATCCCAGGTTGGGAAACGCTGACCTAGAACCTGGGTATCATGGTGACATGTAGGTGATTTTAAACTGCTCGACAAATGGCAAAGTGTCAAGATGATACGTGGTGGATCTGAACCTACACGTGGATGTCTGCCCGATCCCATGATCACTACCTTATCCACTACGCCACCGCCTCCCTATAATCTTGTTGTTATTCTCTCTCTCTCTCTCTCTCTCTCTCTCTCTCTCTCTCTCTCTCTCTCTCTCTCTCTCTCTCTCTCTCTCTCTCTCTCTCATTCATTTTTACGTGTCTGTCTTAAATTATAAATGAAAAAATAATACCGAGAAGTACAAATAACACCATGGTAGAGGACATCTATATTATAAAGTATATGATGAACAGATAAATAAATAGATAAATAAATAAATAAATAAATAAATAAACAACCTGACGATTTTCCGCGATAATATTTTCTACAATGCGATTTTCCACTATAAGATTCTCCTCGATAATATTTTCCGCGATACGATTTTCCACGATAATATTTTTCACGATAATACTTTTCACGATGCGTTTTTCCACTATTCCATTTTCCACGATAATATTTTTCACGACTCGATTTTCCACGATATTTTCTTCCGCGATGCGATTCTCCTCGATAATATTTTCCACGATTTGATTATCCACGACAATATTTTCCACGATTCGATTTTCCACGATAATATTTTCCAAAATTCGATTTTTCACGATAATATTTTCCGCGATGCGATTCTCTTTGATAACATTTTACACGATACGATTTTCCACGATAAAATTTTCCCTGATAATATTTTTCACGATGCGATTTTCCACGATGCGTTTTTCCACGAAGCGATTCCTCGATAACGAAGCGGTTGATAACGATGACGAAACTATTTCAATTTTACTTTCCTGGGTTGGTACTGGGCCGAACCCTTCCTCCCCAAGGGTCCATCCCAGTCTCAAGGATGTGAGAGCAGTGACGAGTCAACCTTGCCGCGCCTCACACGGATCGCCATGAACAATGACCCACCACACACCACGCCCCAGCCACTGTCATGAAGTGAGTCCTCTCACCAGTAGAGGACCCTCCTCGTCCTGCCAATGTCTGGTGCATAACGTACAGCGTGCCACACACCACACCTCAGCCACTGGCATGAAGTGAGCCCTTTCACCCCTGAAGGACCCCTCCTCGTACTGCCAGTGTCTGGTGTATGGCGCCCAGCGTGCCACACACCACACCCCAGCCACTGACATGAAGGATGCCCTTTCACCCCTGAAGGACCCCTCCTCGTACTGCCAGTGTCTGGTGTATGGCGCCCAGCGTGCCACACACCACACCCCAGCCACTGGCATGAAGTGAGTCCTCTCACCCCTGAAGGACCCCCCTCGTACTGCCAGTGTCTGGTGTATGGCGCACAGCGTGCCACACACCACACCCAGCCACTGACATGAAGTGAGTCCTCTCACCCCTGAAGGACCCCCTCGTCCTGCCAGTGTCTGGTGCATGGTGCACAGCGTGCCACACACTACGCCCCAGCCACTGGCATGAAGTGAGCCCTCTCACCTCTAAAGGACTCCCTCGTACTGCCAGTGTCTAGTGCATGGTGCACAGCGTGCCCTCGTTCATGGCGATTTATTCAGCCCAGTGCTACCACAATCAAGAGACACCCTCCACCAGACTCTATGGAAGGAGCTCTTATTTCCCTATAAGGACTCCCCTCTGGTCAACATCTGGTGAATGGTAGACATTGATCCCTTGCTTATGGCAACTCCTTGCCTAGTATGAGGCACTGCAAGTGGATGATTATCACTGAAGCTTGAGGCCGCAAAGGAAAAGAAGGACCTGCTGCCAGTTCCTGCCTTGGGCCCCAGGCCGGACCCAACAGCCACCTTCTCCCCCAGTGCGGCGCCCAAGGCCGTCACGGCCCTCAACAAATTTTGGCCGAAACTTTTTCAATATTCATTTAGATTTTGATCCGAATAGAAAATCATCGATTGCAAGTGAAAAACGAGGGTGTCTGAAAATTGTGGAAATTTAAGGTGATCAGTGAAACAAGACAAGGCAGCATGGGCTTGCTTAGTATCACTTAGTATATTCCAGAACATAAGGAGTGTGAACCTTGCAAATCTGTTGCCTGTGAATATCATGATACACATGTTCCTAGATGCCTGGATAGAGCCAGTAATGCATTGGCGGCTGCCTGCTTCATGGCGGACTTTAGAAGATGAAGTAGATTTCTGGATAGGGAGGATGAATGGACGTAAGTAAACATGTATACAAGAACTACCACATGTTGATCTACTTTATATTCTGATTTTCTTATGTCCTTCAATATTTTAAGACATGAAGGGGGTAAGATAATTTTTTTTGTTTCTACTACTACTACTACTACTACTACTACTACTACTACTACTACTGCTGCTGCTGCTGCTGCTGCTGCTGCTGCTGCTGCTGCTGCTGCTGCTGCTGCTACCTCTACTACTAATATTCCTACTGCTACTACTACTACTGCTGCCACCCACCACCACTGCTGCTGCCACTACTACCACTACTACCACCACCACCACCACCACCACCACCACCACCACCACCACCACCACCACCACCACCACTGCTGCTGCTGCTGCTGCTGCTGCTCACCCCACCACTAATATCCTGCTGCTACTACTACTACTACTGCTACTACCTACCCACTATTACTGCTGCTGCTAGTACTACTACTACTACTACTACTACTATTACTACTACTACTACTACTACTACTACTACTACTACTACTACTACTATTACTACAACTACGACTACTGCTACTACTACTGCTACTGCTGCTACTGTTGCTGTTACTACTACTACTACTACTACTACTACTACTACTACTACTACTACTACTACTACTATTACTACTACTGTAACTGTTTATACGACTTAATGACTGACTGCACCAGACGAAAAGTTATGTCAGAGCCCGGGCGGCAGAGCCTAAACAAGCCACCCCAGCGGCCCTGGCAGTATAAGAGTGAAGGTGTACATTAGTTGCCTCTTAACTACACTAAAATTTGGGTTTTCATCTACGGTTGCGAGGCTCACATTTGTTTTACTTTCACTAATCTTTCAAAATATTCCCTACAGCTTTTTTTCATGGCAAAAATCTAGTCTTTGTACTTGATTATTTACTCCTTTCATTATTTTCCAATTAGCTATAGCGCAATAGTTATATGTGTATATGCTCTTATTAATCACAATATAATATTTTGCTGGGCTCTCATTCTCACAAACTGAGTAAGCTATAGTGTGAAAGTTACGCATGGTGCCGTTATCGTGGAACCACCGTGTACTGTTGGGTCTGGCTGCTACTGGTACTCTCACAACTTGCAGGTGGTGCAGGAAATGAGCCACGCGGACAATCACTGCACCACTCTCAGCGCCGTAACTTACTAATGTCACAACTTGGTGCAACATAGCATCGCTCTACTGGCTCGCGGCGGATCCTCATTGTCTGCCGTTCTGGAACATCGTACGAACTTATAGATTACAGCTCAGACCTAACCATTATGAAAATATGATGGGCTTAGGCTCCTTACCGAAAAGATGATAGTGACTGGAGATTGACATGTAGCGAAGAGTAGGAAAGAACTACCCATTTGTTTGTCCTACTAAATATGAAACAATACCAAAAGGATAAAAAAAATAGTCCTGTATTAAAGAGAAAGAAAAACGAATGCAATGAAGAGGAGGAGAGAGAGAGAGAGAGAGAGAGAGAGAGAGAGAGAGAGAGAGAGAGAGAGAGAGAGAGAGAGAGAGAGAGAGAGAAAAGTGTAAAACTGTCTCTCTCTCTCTCTCTCTCTCTCTCTCTCTCTCTCTCTCTCTCTCTCTCTCTCTCTCTCTTGCATTCATTTTTCGTTTTTCTTTTTCATATAGGAATGTTTTCATCCTTTAGGTCTTGTTTCAAATTCAGCAGGACAAGCAGATGGGTCGTGCTTTCTTACTCTTCTCTACTTGTCACTTTTTCTTTTTCTTTTTTACGTGAGAAAAGACGGTCATAGGAGTAGACAATAACAACACAGAACAATATTAGAAATAAAACTGCTCTATCATATTTTCATCCCAACAAATCCTAATAAAAAAACCGATATTAATAAAAACGGAAGAAAAAAAAATAGACTTCTTCGCATCGGTTCTCATGGTAACGCTAACATGGCTGGGACAAACCACACGCAGCAGACGACAACAACCATCTGCACCTTTTTCCCTCCTGATGCAGCTCCTCGCCGCACTCCACGTCACCCTCTGAAAGCCATCTGGCCCTGATGCGCACCACGTACAGACAAACACTTGAGCGTATATGCCGATGGCATTATTTAGGAGTCTTTGATGACGACCGTGCAGAGATGTCCTGGTTCTTCCTGCTGCTGCTCGATCGACCTGAATACATTATATCTCATCTGAAGATTCTATCTTTTTTTTATATCTATATCTTTTACCTCTTTTACTTGGTTGATGAACACTAAATTGAAGTGTTATGTCTCTAGGCTCGTGACGTGGCTAATCAATAAGGCTGGTATAAAATATAACATTGCTGTGATGTAATGTTTTTAGTAATTTCATTTTATTCATAACAGTGTGTTTCAAGACAAAGTATAGCAAACATTGCATTATAACAGAATTTCATATTTCATATCAGACTTATTCATTAGCTTTTCTTTCACAAGGCGGGCCAACGGAGAAAAAAAGTAATAAACAACACGCCCTTGGTCATATTCTGAAATACATTTGCCCGCATCTCCTCTACTTTAAAAATCAGGCTCTAAATCGGGTACTATAGGTTCTTCAGGATGTCTTTTTTGGTATGGTATTAGTGTCAGACTAACAACTTTCCTACATTATCAACTGGATGAACACACGATAACCCAGTTTCTCATATATGTAGCGTTGACGTAGAAGTAATGGTAATGGTAAGAAAGCAAAACATTTACATATACAGTCGTTTGTGTTTCTCTCAGGCTTATATCTCCAACACGAGGCGAAGAACGATGGTGAATAATGATAACTCCAAAAACAGAGACTGGGCGATGAGGGCGAGAGTGATTACCGGAGAAAGACGAAAGGAAATCCCACACGAGGCAGGAGAAATGGAATGAAAATGAACTGAACTGGAATAACTAAGGAATGAAAGGGAGTCTGAAAGGAGAATCTTGATTAAGGTGGGAGGATACGGAGAAGAAATCACAGGTAGAGGAAAAGAAGACGAGAGTAGGAAAGCGATGAAGGAGGAGGAAGAGGAGGAGGAGAAGGCAGGAGGTAAAAGATAATGGTTTCAGCGTAGCGTATCTTTATTGATGGAAGGTAATTTAAGTTCCTGAGTCTGCTTTCATGACGGTCGCCGAGATGTGAGGATGTAAATGATGTGGAAGGAGATACATACTTCTGTTGTTGTTGTTGTTGTTGTTGCTACTGTTTCTACTATTACTACAAAAACAATAACAACAGTGCTACTGCTATCACTGGAGAAGGTAGTAGACACCAAAAGAAAATTTACTCCTTGTGAAGTCGAATGACACCAGTTCTGACCCTTCCTATCGTTCTCAAAAACTGTGTATCCGTACTTGCACATTGCCTGCTTAAACTCTTCCAACTCTGTCTATCAACTTCTAAGTTTCTTTTTTGTAAAAGTTTGCCTACATTGAACCTGTTCCTAAAAAGGGTGACAGTTCTAATCACTCAAACTACCGTCCTATTGCTTTAACATATTGCTTTAAAGTTTTTTTTATTTATCCTCAATAGGAAGATTCTTAAAAATATGTTACTTAACAATCTTTTATCTAACCGACGGTAAGGCTTCCGTCAGGGCCGAGCAACTGGTTTTCTTACGAAATTTTGGTCTTCCTCTTTTAGAGATTTTGGTGAAACTTTTGCTATGGTGTTAGACATATCAAAAGCTTTTCATAGAGTCTGGCACAAAGCTTTGATGTCAATAACTATGGCTTCTGTCCTTCTTTCTGCAACTTCATCTCAAGTATCCTCTTCGACCGTTCTATTGCTGCTGTGGTAGACGGCCACTACTCTTCTTCTAAATAAATAAACAGTAATTTTCCACAGGATTCTGTTTTTCATCCATTCTCTTCCTATTATTCATTAATGATCTTAACCAAACTTCTTGCCCTATCCACTCTTACGCTAATGATAACACCCTACAACCTTTCCACGTCTTTTCACAGACAAATCAATAGATAACGCAGCGACGTCACAGAATGCCTGATTTCAGATTTTTTTTTTTCAAAATTTCTGATTGGAACAGAAAAAAACTTAGTTTTCAATGCCTCAAAAACTCAATTCCTCCATCTATAAACTCAACCTAACCTTCTAGACAATTATCGCCTCTTCTTCAATTAGACTCAACTGTCTCCCTCTTTTACTTTGAATATCCTCGAGCTATCCTTTACTCATAATCTAAACTGGAAACTTCACATCTCTTCTATCGCTAAAACAGCTTCAATGAAGCTAGGCATTCTAGGCGTCTCTGCCAGTTATTTTTTCACCCTCCCAACTGCTAACTCTATACAAGGGCCTTATCGACGACAATGATGGAAAACTCTTCGCATGCTTGGGGGCCTTCCATTGACATAGTTCTGTTAAATAAATTGGAATTAAAAGCTTTTGTCTCCTCAGATCCTCTCTTCTGACTGACTGTCTATTTCTCACCGCCGGAGTATTGGATCTCTTCTACCATCATCTCCTACCAGTATTTCATGCTAGCTGTTCTATTGATCCTGCTAATTTCTTCTTCCTCTCAGCCCTATTTTGTCCTACTCTCTAATGCAAGAGTTAACCAGTATTCTCAATCATTTATGCTTTTCTCTGGTAAACTCTGGAACTCCCTGTCTGTGTCTGTATTCACACCTTCCTATGACTTAGCTTCATTTAGAAGGAAAGTTTCAAGACATTTATCCATTTCGGATCTGTAAGGGAATGGCGACTGAGTGGGCCTTTTTTTTCTGTTGCCCTTGGCCAAATTTCCTCTCTTACATAGAAAAAAAATACTATTACAATAGTGGCTGTTACTATCATAAATTACAAAAAACGACGCAATAGTCACTGATGCTACTAGTCCAACAAACAACTGTTGCCGTGTCACTGATTACTTGTAAAGCGGCAAAATATGCTGCTATCCTTTCCTGGTATAAACTTCCACGATGATCGACGAAGGAGAGAGAGAGAGAGAGAGAGAGAGAGAGAGAGAGAGAGAGAGAGAGAGAGAGAGAGAGAGAGAGAGAGAGAGAGAGAGAGAGAGAGAGAGAGAGAGAGAGAGAGAGAGAGAGAGAGAGAGAGAGAGAGAGAGAGAGAGAGAGAGAGAGAGAGAGAGAGAGAGAGAGAGAGAGAGAGAGAGAGAGAGAGAGAGAGAGAGAGAGAGAGAGAGAGAGAGAGAGAGAGAGAGAGAGAGACTAATTAAAGACTGATGAGTAAATATGTTTATATTCGTACATATTAAACTTGTGGTTCCCTGAGTCTTGTTATTGTACTCATTAATTCCATTTTTCATTCCCTGCTCTTTTGTTCTGTCGTTTCCTTCCGCGCGTGCTTCTCTAATTACCGCTAAGCCGCCCATACCACCCCTACCACTCTCCCCATCGTCACAGTAATCTCGTGCTGTTCCTTATGGAATTCTCTGATAACTGATGCTAAAGCACTATTTTTTTTTTCATTTTTCATTTTCCTGTACAAACCGGAAATAAAGCAATACCAAAAATATTAATGTTATATGGATCGAGGATATAATAAATGTTCCTATAATATATGACAATGCAAGACTACACGTAAATAAGCACGTAAGTATCAGTGCCTCCCATTCATTTAGCTAGTTCTTCGAGTCTGTTCGGGATATGGCATCTCAGTTGGACTTTTTATATATTTTTTTGTTGCCCTAAGCCAGTGTTCCTCTCCTACATGAAAGAATCTTACATGAAAATAAACTGGAGTAAAGCGGCGAATAATTAATCCCCATATACAATCACCTATGGGATATCACATTGCGTATTTGTAACATCATCACCCACTTTAAAGATGAAAATGTGATCAGATGTTAACAATTCTGAATATTGTGAGTCACTTGTTGTGGAAGGAGGAACTGATATAGAGATAACATAGAGAAGATAAATAGAGTGATTAATATGTTGCTTAAATGTTGATGTAAATGTACAGAAAGATCATGGCGATCAAAATCCCTTTGGGAGAAAGAATATAATGTATGAGAGGATTAAAATATCATTATGAAGCAAAAGAGGTGAATGAAGTAAAGAAGTGTTCAAATGTAGGTGAACTGAGATTAATGCAAGTTGGGAAGGCAAACACAAAGAAAAAAGAACTTAATAAATAAACTGACGGAGCAGAAATATATAAGTTGAACACAACTGAAACCATAACTTATTGATTCCTTTAATATTGCTAGTTATTAATGGTTGCAGGTCATGATTAGGAACAAAAAAAAAATTCAAAAGTTTTATGAAATCACTAATTATTAACAAGTTAATGGATGAGTGACTGAAGATGGTTTCTAAACGCCCTTATAATAGCAAATGTCATTATAACAACAAATGTCATCTCAGCGTTAATGAAATCTCTTAATGGCATCCAGAATGAAACTAAACTAAGTCACATTACTCAAAGGTTTCTGAGATCACTAGTATTTTGAAATGCGAAATTCTCGCTTTATCTATCCAATGGAATGATGATAATTGCAGTTTTATTTATACTCTGACAGAGAAAAGCTCCCGTCAGTAAAATAAAATGTTCACCGTGAAATATGTACAGGTGAGCGATCTTTATTTATCTTGTTACATAATTCAAAAGGAAATGAAGAAACGAATATTTAAATTCTAGTATGAAATATATTCTTGTTATTTAGCACCGTTTCTGCGTCTATTGTCACCTTCATTAACAGTGTAAATGAAAAAGAAATATTTTGAGTCGAACGAATACAAAATATTACATGAAAAATATACTTTTTGATCATGTTGATACTTTTACGCTTTTTTCACTATCATATGCCAGCAGTCATTTGGATATAATGTGCTGTAAAACAAATTATTACAATAAACTATTATTTATCAATTCCTATCACCTTGCATATACGTTTTTAGAATTTTCAGGTCAGCATTGTCGTTCATTATTATATAGATTATGCTGTAAAAGGAAGGAAACAAAAGAAAAAAAATAGGTATGAAATATAGTCTTGTTTACTAATTTTTCTTTCTGAGCTTATGCCGTCACAATGCTGCTGTATCCAAGTGTTCTCTCCACCTCTGTGTCTTCATACCAAGCGTTCCAGTGCGTAGTTGTCGCTGTCTTGGCATTTACTCGTTGATCGCAAAACTACTATACTAAACTCTTATCTCATTTTCTCACCTCATTGCTTAAATATTGTAGAAATTATTTAGTAAATAACATCATAAATACATACATGTGTCAATTAGTACATTCGTTATCGATCACAACATCGCTATGCTATAACATCTCCAACCACATTCTCTTGATAAGGACAGCAGGAATTTGGCTAATATATTACAGCATAAAAAAAAAAAAAGGCTCCTAATCTCTGTAGCTATTTCTCTGTCAATCCCAGCATGTTATCACTGTGCCAATATTATACCTCAGTCTCTTCAGTTTACCAAGGATTGTACCACTACACTAATCTACTACAGCATGAAGGTATAAAACATTCACATTTCTTTTGTCTATTTCTGTATGTTAATCCCACTGTAAAGTATCTGTATCGCATCTTTTTGCCAAGGGTGTGAGGATGCGAGATGGCGGGGGAGGTCAAGAGAAGGCCACTTGCAGCTCTTTACTGCTACCATCGATCAGCTAAGGTAGCGAGCCGTGCAATGCCTGAACCAAGACTTGCAGCCCCAGGTCATCACTCAGACCACACTCCATCACACCTGCGTCTCCTACTTCATATTACATTAAAAAAGCTCTACTGAAAGTTACATAGGCTTATAAGTGTGTTTTTATGATTCTAGAGCCAGATTAATAAGATTCCTACATTATCAATACGAGAAACTCGGCCATCATCTTTGTGGCCTTTGAAAATTCTCATTATGAGAGAATATGCCATTTCAAAATATATAGTAGTCTTATGCGCAATGACCTCGGGACAAGTCAACGGTGGAGATTTTTTTTAACATTCAACTTTCCCTTTTATCAGTTTATAACTCTTTTATGTTTTTACCAGAATATCACTCTTTTATGCATATACAACCGTCTTCTCTTTTTATCTTTGATATTAGTTTATATCCTCTCTCTCTCTCTCTCTCTCTCTCTCTCTCTCTCTCTCTCTCTCTCTCTCTCTCTCTCTCTCTCTCTCTCTCTCTCTCTCACCAGGAAACATTAATTTACTACCTATGCACTATTAAAGTTTCTAAAGCTCATAAATTTTGCCGCTTGTTTACCAGAAAATAATAAATGTAAATGTAGTAGATGAAAGACTTGAGATGATATTTTGAAAAGTTATGGTCAAGGAAAACAAACTAAATATATATATATATATATATATATATATATATATATATATATATATATATATATATATATATATATATATATATATATATATATATATATATATATATATATATATATATATATATATATATATATATATATATATATATATATATATATATATATATATATATATATATATATATATATATATATATATATATATTATCCAGAAGACCAACAAAAAGCAGTTTAGATGATGGAAATAGTTTCGGTTTATTTTGGACAAACATAAAGAAATTATAATTTCAGAGTCATATATATATATATATATATATATATATATATATATATATATATATATATATATATATATATATATATATATATATATATAGATAGATATATGTATATATATGACTTTGAAATAAAAATTTATCTATGTTTGTCCAAAATAAACCGAAACTACTTCCATCATCTAAACTGCTTTCGTTGGCTCTTCTGGATAATACCACAAGACAACAGAAGAAGCAATGAGGTTGAAAACAAAAAAAAACTGGCGTTCTATTGATCTTGATTCATTCAGTATCGCATTCATTATCTATATAACGACCTAAGAATGTTAATTTACATACGGTTCTGTATTTATCTAACGTTATTATAGAATTCTATTTATCTCTTTATATTTATAAAATTTATTTACATTTACTAACATCTCTATTTAACTATCTAACTAAACATGTCGCGAGTCCAAACTATTAAATTATGAAACTTGTACTTACTCGTATTAATCCACTTATCCATCTACCTATATATATATATATAACATCCCAAACTTACCAGCTGTGAGTGAACGATATATAGCATATATATATATATATATAATTATGCCGCTATGTATATATATAAGAGTTTTGATTATATGTAGTATATATTATTATTATATATATATATATATATATATATATATATATATATATATATATATATATATATATATATATATATATATATATATATATATATACGCTGCCTGACTTTGCTTTGCTTTAAGGTGATACTCTGTAGAATGATACAAAGTAGGCGACAGCGGCGTTGGTGGTGGTAGTATTCATGCAGGTGGAGAACAGGAAGATAAGAGGAAGCGAAAGAATACAAGGAGAAGAGGAAGGAAGAGAGTAAGTAAAAGTGTAGAAGGAGAAAGGTATGAGGAAGGAAAGAAAGGAAGTGAGGAAGAATGAATTAAAATGAAAAGAGAACTGGGAAAATCTCCAAGGAAGAAAAAAGGGGGAAACACGGATGATCAAAAAGAGAAGGGAAAAAGAAAATTAGGAAAAAATTATGATGATGAAGAGTAGAAAGAGAAATAATAAGACGGTGAACGGAAAGAGAAGAGAAAGAGAAAGACGAAGATGATGAGAAAGATGATGATAATAAATGCTATAATGACTTCCTCAATGGTTTCTATCGAGTAGTTAACTTTCTCCAATACAATCTGATGACCTTGCGTGTGTATTAATTTCCTTCCATTCCTTCTTAGCTTCTCCCTCTCTTCCATTAGAAGCCCCAACATTAATCAACTCAATGAAATATACACTGAATGAGAAAATAATATTAACTCCAGACTGACGCCGCCTCGAGTTTTGAGATTCATTGATGTAACTTTATAATTTTCGTAGATGTATATTTCATTTCTACCTCAACGTAAAGAAGATGCTTCTAGTGTACTTGAGGATGAGGAACGTCACACTTTTTTTTTTATTTATACCATGTGGGCCTTTTCACGGGAATTTATGGGCTAAAGGGGATACTTTTTTGGGTTACCTCCTATCTCATAGCCCACCCGCTAAGAAACCGTTGCCCCGAGTGAGGAAGCCCAACCTACACTCGGACCGTGGACAGGATTCGAACCCATGCACTTGGAGACCCCTCGGACCCCAAAGCCCGCATGGTTTCACTGTAGCACTGTTTCACTCCTGGTAAATTCATGGGTGGGCTTTCCAGCATAACATTCTCAACATGACATATTTTTATCATTTCATGTAGAGTTTTAGAGTTTCTGAAGTGACCGAGGTTAGACAAGGTAAGTGGAGCTATTATTTCATCTCCCACACCTAATCAGCTTTCCCATTTCCGTTCCTTCTTCGTAAATATATGAATACATAATGCAAATATGTAGAAAACTGAAAAGACAGCACTATTTTTCTTTCTCTGTTATATCTTTTTGTCTATTGCATAACAAACCTAGTATCGGTCAGTGGTCGAGTAACGTGTTGGGCTCTCAATATTTTTAGTGACTTCTTTGATTTAAAGTCTTCAGATGTGTTTAGAGACCACTAGCTGCCAGGGTTTGCAAGAAGATTGTCAGGAAATCAAAGGAATTACGATTGAAGGAAAACAAAACAATAAAATGAATGCAACAAGTTATCTGATTTGTAAACACAACTGTGCGTCCATACACATTAGTGAAACTATACAGACGCTGTATTACAGGAGGAGGCGAATCGCAAAGCAAGCGGGCAAACCATAAGGCGTTAATTCACTTCCTGACAGTTTATCGTGTACATCTCGCTCCCCAGGTTTTTTAATCTTTCGTATTTGTTATATCAAAGAAAATAACCCTCGCTTCCTTTACTATGCAAAACTGATACTACAGATACTTAAGGACTTGCTCTGCTCTATGATACATTCCTTGGCGAGGTCTTAAATACGTATATACTGTAAACAGGAAGAGCATTAAAGTACATTAACTTGGAGATGCCATAACATTAAAAGGGTTAACGGTTGACACACACACACACACACACACACACACACACACACACGTTGCCACTCCTTTTCCTGAACAATACACGGATTAAAAGCCCATCGTGTGCTTCACTCCACTCTCCCGATGCTTCACTAAGTATGAAGCTTTCATGGCACTGCTCAGCTGTGTTTCAGAGGCCTGGCTGATGCGGAGATGAGTGCAAGGAATGTTCAAACCCGTACCATACACCCGAGACACAATGAGCTGCATCTTCAGGTGATACGCGCACCTGTCACCTGTGTTAACCTTGCCATTGCACGGGGATTATATGCATTACCACGTTTATGAAGTGCAATATGTAGTCACTCATTTCAAGTAGAGAGCATTATGTGACATTACTTTAATGTGAAGGGTGAGTACCGGTTTAGTCCCCTAAAGGAATGCTGGGGATGGGGGCAGTGCCTTCCTCTTCATCCAGGACGCCTCTTCCCCTTCATCAGAGTATGTACACAAGACCTGCCAAGCCGCCTCACCACTGGGATTTATTAGCAAGTCTTCCCGCCTCCCCTTACGTGAGTGCTTGTATCAAAGGGTGACTAAGGCACAGCGGAGGTATAACGGGACCTGCCCTCGCTCAGGTGCAAGTCGCCTTTATAGTTTAGACTTTCGTGGCGTCGATTTTGCACCTGAACGCCCGTTATTGCTCGCCGTGAAGCGTTTGCTAGGGTGTGGAGCGTCACGGTACCGCGGAACAGCCCCGTGTATTCTTCTCTTTGACAAGTATTGGTGCTTCGTGTGTAATTACTTCTCCTGTGAACGAGCGGAAAATCGCGAACACTTTACATCACCTCGTGTTAATCCCATAGTGAGTCTTTGTGGTGTGAGTAATGGGTAAGTCAACTTCGTCCACTGTCATGAGACCTGGCGGGCTGAGGCGATAGGAAGCAAGAAGGTGGCGCTGTAGTGAGGCGCTCATTGTGTGCATTGTGCAGCTCAGGAAATATCTATTTGAACTTGATTCAAGTCAGTTTTTTTTTATGAGAGAGGAAACACTCCCTCGTACCTCTAACTGACTCCATGACCTTGTTGCTGGGCTTTATTTTATGTTATGGCTTATAACGCCTGTAGGTGTGTGCTTGAAGAGTACGTATAGGAAGCGCTGTTCAGCTTATTGGCGCAAACAATTTTATTCATAGGGGTACCCATATTAGGGCCCATATCACCACCTTAGCACATCTTTGGTGTAACTACCTAGAACCTGGATATCATGGTGACAGGTAGGTAATTTTAAACCACTCGACAAATGGCTTTTTTTTTTTTTTTTTTTTTTTAATGGTGTACGTGGTGGGATTGGAACCTACGTGTGAACGTCTGCCCGATCACACGCTCACCACCTTATCCACTACGCCACCGCCTCTCTGTGGTCTTGTCTTCCCGCAGCAGTTGGCCAACAGCGTGCTGGAGTGTTCGCACCTACACAGGTATACGAATTTTTGTCTTTAATCACATATGCATTGCCTAATTGCTCAGTAAATCAAGCAGGCAGAATGATAAGTGGCCGAGTCTCGGTGTAAATGCATGGGAGATCATAATGCATAATGGCGTTCTCTCTCTTTAGCATAATGCTCGACACATTTAGCAGTATTTGGACTTTCTTTGATAATATTTTTGCTTTATTGAGCACATTTTACTATCTTCGTTTAATTTTAGCAATACATTTGATTAAGATTAATTTACCATACGCACGCACGCACGCACGCACGCACGCACGCACACACACACACACACACACACACACACACACACACACACACACACACACACACACACACACACACACACACACACACACACACACACACACAATTCAATTCAATTCAAATGTTCAATTCAAATGTTTTTTGACCACAATATCACAAAATCTACACGAAATATATGAAATCGACCTACCTGAAAACAATAA